>NC_055960.1:9876085-10173585 GCF_018492685.1 Alosa sapidissima
GGCACAGTGCGGCCTATTTGTTTTGGCCTGCGGCGCGCACACTCGCTCCTGCTCTGGTGTGTCTCCTCGTGGGAGCCAGTGCCAAGAGGAGCCGCCATGTATGGCTTCATCTATTATTAAAGACAACAGACCCCTTCCTCCTCACCTGACCTCACACTCATGAGATTAGGGTCAGGATGCTCCGTTTCCCATTCATGAGAGAGGGAGAGAGAAAGAGAGTGTGTTGTAGAGAGATTGGGGGGAGGAAATGGGGTCCTGTAGTGAACAACTGGAAGAAGATCTTATAGATCTTGTGTCATAAAGATGTTGCGCTTGGACTATAAAACAAATAAACCAGGAGAAAGCCATCTAATAGTTTAGACATCTACACACACAAACTACTTGTATCACTCTGCTTAGGACATTTAGGGACGCTTTCACATAGGAGTCCTAGACTGAAAGAAAATTTTAATGAAAATGTTCAAATTGGAAAAATAAGCTTTTAGTCTAGGAATAGACTCAAACCATATATGGGGAAACTGTGTAATGTAGTGTAACTCATGATGCCTGATAATAATGATGTGGGAATAGGACTCAATAGGTCTTCATATTCAGTGCTATCTTATCGTCTCATATCTGCTTTCATGGCATATCTTTTATGTGCCTATTCAATAGCATTACCACTTCACTTCATCTCAACTGAGAGCATGTTTGAACACTGCAGAGAATACCTTCTACATCAAGCTACACAATTGTATTACACTAATTATGTTACTCCTCAGAGTATTTTGAACACATGGCCAGACAATGAGTCTCTCTCTCTCTCTCTCTCTCTCTCTCTCTCTCTCTCTCTCTCTTGATTGTATCTTCATCTGTGTCTGTGCCTATGTGTGTCTGTTTTGTGGTTTCCTTGGTTAGCCTTATTACAGCTGTGGCAGTGGAGGCATAATGTGGTTAGCAGCTCTCAGAATTCCCTCAGTGCATTTTGACCTCTGACCCTGTCACCATTAAATAAAGTGCATGAGTGCCAGGGCCAGATTTACCCCAGTGGATGGCTATTTTAGCCCAGGGTCGGCCCTTCGCCTGGAATGGCTGGAGGGTTGCAGTATAGACAAGTGCTCTTTATACATGGGAAATAACGGCACCCTCATACCCTTATCGCCGCAGTCTGTTGTGTTTCATAATAATGCACCCGTGGTGGCATCTGTGGGACAATGCTGGGCTTGTGTTCCCCACAGCTGTGGATGTCATGGTTGGTGTAACTTATGCTTCTGAATGACTGACCTGTATTTGAGTGTGTGTGTGTGTTTGTGTGGTGTGTGTATGTGTGTGTGATGAGAGAGTGTTTTTGAGTGTGTGTGTGTGTGTGTGTGACTGTGCGCGCATGTGTGTACAAAAGTGAGTGTGCTTGTTCCTGAGTATGCGCTAGTGCTCGGTCGGCTCGTGCGTGCGTGCGTGCGTGCGTGCGTGCGTGCGTGCGTGCGTGCGTGCGTGCGTGCGTGCTGAGGGATCTGTGCCATGGTGTGACTCCGCTGTCACCCGGTAGCCTCCTCACCCCCTAGAGCTGTTCATCCTCTCCCTAGCCCCATCGATTGGCCCATTTTCATAGAGAGCAAAGCACCATTGATTAATTCCTCTGCCATTGAATTCTGTTCCATTTCATCCAGTCAGGCTCTCTCGCTAGGCTAACTCTTCGCTAGAAGTCGATGGCACGCACTTGCTCTATGTCATTTCATCATATAATGATCTGACTCGTCCTTTCTGTCTGGGTGGCATGAGAGAATGAGAGAATGCCTTTGCTCTACATACTTTGTGGTCACATTCTGTTTCTTCTGTGTGACTTGTTTTGTTGTTGTGCAGAAGGAGTTAAGCTCACCAAACTTGGAGAATCTAAATAGGCACAACTCGGTAGCGGGATATTGTTTCCAGATGAGACAATTCTAAAAGGGAGAGTCGGGAAAACAGATGTGGCTCAATTGTTCTCATTGTTTTTCTCTCTTTGCTGTGTATTTGGACTGTGAGCTTTCGCAGTCAATTTCAGTGCACATGTGGTTTCAAGTCACTGTTAAATATGACGGAGAAATTGTTCCACTCCACACACACTGCGAGTTTTCCAGAGTGTTGCTCTTTAGTCGTGGACGTCATGTGTCACCCTGAATTCATGGCAGGTCGGAATAAAAAAGGGCCTATTTTAAGTGTTCCTGTGAAATAGTATGGGTGTGGAGATGTCTGCTGTCTGTAGGAAACTACACCCCTTTCACACACACTGAGAAAGTGACCTTCAGATCCTCACTCACATGGGGCTGAAAAGCAACAATATCACACACTTCAATTTTAACAACCAATGGCAAAATATACAGTCAGTGCTATGGAGAAACCATGCATACACACTCACAACTTTTGTAATGAATTACTTCATAGACTCTCAGAGGTCTGGAAAAGGCAGTGTTTCTAAGTGGAAGTCTGTTTACGAGTGGAGAGCTTCTTGTGAAAAAAATTAAACAAAACCACTAGTCTGGGAGCCAGAAAGAAACCACAGTGTTTGTTTATGGAGAGGCAGGGAAGGGACGGGCTGTTGCTGCATGCGTGTGTGTGTGTGGACGCAATTGTTTTCATACATGTCCTTTGTGTTGGTGTGTGTGTGTATGTGTGTACCTTTGTGTGTTTGTGTGTGTGTGTGATGGCAGTCTGGGTCTGTCTGGGGTTGACTGGGTGTGTGTGTGCGTGTGCGTGTGTGTGTGTGTGCATGTGTGTGTGTGTGTGTGTGCACTGCTCTGGGCCCAGCCCTCTTCTATTCTCCCTGGCTCCGACTGTGGGGACGTCTTGGACGGAGGCCCGCCAAGAAAAGTGTGAGCGCAGCCTCTGGCGTCTGAATCAGGGCTCCAGTGGCGCACTACTGCTCTCCGAGCTTACATCAGCCTGCCTCTGAGACAGACAAGAAAGAGAGAGAGAGAGAGAGAGAGAGAGAGAGAGAGAGGAGAAGAAGAAGAAGAAGAGAGGAGAGTGCGCGGGCTTTGCTCTGCTCTGCTGTGCTGGTCTGTGATAAGCTAAGCTCCTGAGGGGATACAGTAGTAGCAGCAACCATGGCTCTGGGGATGATGTGCGGCGTGGACCTGCTGGCCGGCACCGGCCAGTGTGTGTGGACGGTGGCCGAGCAGGTGCTGAGGAGGTGCTATGCCCGGGGCCTGGAGCCGTGCAGGAGGTTCCTGCAGACGTGGTGCCGCCTCGGGGACGCCTACCAGGTACGGCTTTTTACCCCTCGCCAGCCAGGGGCCAGGGATCTACTCATTGAAACATTACTGTAACTGCAGGGACTGAGCGATGGAAGAATCCATCCTTCGGTTTTGGATGGAAGGTTTAGAGGAGGGGAATGGGAGTATTGATTTCCTTTCCTGCACTCTGATGGAGCTGGAGGAGGTGGCTGGTGGTAGGAGCACATGCAGCTGGGGCTCCTCACTGTGTGCTTCCAGGCTGTTTTTCTGTTTTGTCTGCATACAGCACCACCTGCTGTTGTGTCTCCATTATCCGTTCATTCTCAGCACAATAGCTGTTAAAGCAGTAGTACTTATAGGCTTATCATGTTGTTAAATGTGGAGACAATAAGGGGATGACGGGGGAGAGTAGGCTTTTGAACATCTGCTTCAATGCTCTCTCTCTTTCTTTCTCTTTCTCTCTCTCTCTACATTTTTGGCTATAGGGTACTGGCCTCAGATCCCTAAATATGATAGTGTTTGAGCCTTGATGTGCCTCATTAACCTGTTCTTCTTGGTGATGCTGTAACTACCTCCCAGTCAGCGTTTGGCAAATGGATTTGAATTGAGCCATCAGATTAACTAGATCACATTAACTGTGCACTACATGGAGGCCTAGAAAGCTACTATGTGGAACTAGGCCACAAATGTCAGAAGTGTGACGTTAATTGATTGATGGCATGTTCAGTGACTGATTGCTCCTCTCTGGGGGCACCTCAGGTTGGAGACTGAGGTAGACCGGGTCAGCGCCGGCTTTTATTCCTGTACCTGCTGTGCATCACTCCCACATGTTTGGGACAGGGTGCGTGATAGGAGCCATATGGAATTCGTCGGGAGACAGCGTAGACAGCCGTTTGATCTTTTGCGCACGCATACCAGTAAGCAGTACACTTCAGATAACAGGTCTGTTTTCAGTCACCTCAGGGCTCAGGGTATGAAAATGTATCTTATTGCTCGGATTCTTATTTAATAGGTCAGCTCAGTACTAACCCAAGAGACACTTCAGAGATACTTGTATTCCAGGTTGTATAATAAGAGAGGTTCTTATAATAGCTATAATGCTTTCGTTCACTGTATATTTTGTTTAAAGACACAAACCTTTCAGTTATCTTTCACATGTATTTATATGTATGGGAGGCCTAAGCATGAACTGGCCCCACATTTAATGCGGCTACCAGGTCACTCCACCAGGCCGCCTGGAGCATTTGGGTGGGGAGCCGCTGTGAGCAGGCAGGCAGGTCACTGGCCCAGAGGTCACGTGAAGGGGGCTTTTGTTTGAAGTTCCTGCCCCTGAGGTAAGGCTACAGGGAGGTGGGGTGGGGGGGGGTGACCCTTCTGCCATGCCCATTACGCATCACACGACCCCCCCCCCCCCCCCCCCCCCCGCACACACACACACACACACACACACACACCACACACACACACACACACACACACCACACACACACACACTACCACACACCACCCCTCCCTATTCAGCATGGGCAGCTAGTTTCTCTCAAAAGCAAGGGACTCATGCGTACAGGAATGGCTCCCCCTAATCTTTCTCTTTACGTTACTAGCTTTTGAAAAAAAAAAGGCTTGCACAGCTGGGGTGCTGCTGAATTTGTGGTTTGGTGTGTAGGGCTGCTGATAGTCTTTAAGTATGAATTTGCATGCCAGTAGAAAACATGGTAATGGTTGTATCACATTGAACCTTATCTTTACCCTTTCTCCACGTGACCATCCTGGCTTAACGAAAATAATGCCCATGGCCTGCTACAGTAAAACAAATATGATAGTGTGTGGGTTGGGGGCGGTCACAACTTTACTAACATTTATGCAATCAGATATAAAAACAAAGCAAACAAAAAAAAAATTGTAACATTGTATTTATTGATTTTATTTCTACCCGGTCATTCAAAACAGATTGAAATTGTATAGTAAAAAACATTTTACTTGGTGAGTAATTAAGTAATCCTGCAGTGATGTATTTAATAATATACTTGTAATAAATGCTGAAGTTGTATGTAAGAAGTGGATAACCTGGTACTCCATGTAGTAGTGTTGGTGTGAATGTGCATATTTTGATGTCATCAGGCCAGAACAATGCAGCATTGATAATTGTCCCTCTCTCAGAACTGTGCAACGCACCACCCCACAATCCTTTAAAAGGTTACTATAGTGACTAATCCCTTCTTAGACAATGGAGCTAGTATAATTAACAGCTACAATAATTCTCTCTATTTAGACGGATTACGCACAATCCTGTGTTGTTTTATGAGGTAGACACTTATATTTTCAACCACCTCTTCAAAGCAGTCAAGTACAACATCTCTTTTGTGCTAGTTTGAATCCACTCTTCTAATTTAGATTTGTTTTCCCCTCTCAGTTTCTGAGTATGGAACAGCGCATTACTTGCTTTTGATGTCAAATAATACGGTTTGATGGATTAAGGGGTGTTTGGGCTACTGGTGACAAGCATTTCCATGTGTGTTGATTAACCAAGAGTTCAATAACAATCTCTATTGATCAATTGGGTTATTCAACTCATTTGTTCTCCATCCTCAAGTAAATGAGGTTCAAAATGGATTGCAGATGGTAAAGGATCCATCACTAAATCACCTCTTAACAACAAAGTTATTTAGTTATATGTTAGTTAACAAATTGATTGATTGAATACATTTTTAGTAAAAGCATAAAGTTGTTACATGGTCTTTCTACAAGAGCCTGAATTGTCATCATTGCGTGACAATTTGTCTTCCCCATGAAAACAATATGCCACAATTTAGCAATAACTTTGTACAAGTAATAGAGTGTGGCCATTGTGTCATACTTGAATTCCAAACAGGAAGTGTAAAATGCTTTGTAGTGGTGCGTGGTTTCGGCAAGAGGACTATGGCGTCCGACCTAATGGACCTCTGATGTGCATCAGCTCCATGGCTCTCTGAGGTTCCTCTCCTCCTAATAGACTGCTTCACTTTCCACCAGTCTGGCCAGAGCAGAGCAGTAATAAACCACATGCTTTATTGTGTTGAGTCACACAGATGGAAATCCCATGTATCCTGCCATCACAATTCTTAGTCAAGTCCAAACAAAGCAATTAGCAATGACATTTATTTAGAGCTGATATTCTTTAGGATTTACATTATTCGCATTACTCATTATTTGATTATATGATCAACTCCATCTAAGCATTTAGTTTTAACTTTTTTTTTTCAGATTTATTCATATATTTGTTTTTGCCGAAGAAAACAAAGCCGGATGATACAAATCCCTCTATGTTGCTAGAGATAGCAGAAATAAACCCAACTCATCAGCTTGTTGTGTCACTGAAGGGCATCTTATTTAAAGGAAGGACATTAGGGGGCATCCGTAATGCAAGATTACCTGTTGTCAACTGCTGACATCTTTGTTTCATACCTTCATCCACTCTCCCATTAAATGGGAATCCTGTTTGTCAGTTGCATAGTCTTCACTCAGTCATGGTGGTTGCTGAAAGGACATACAATGGTAGCTTCAGTAGATTAGGTCTTTCTCCTGTAGGAGTCATAAAGCACTTAAGGTTCGATTGATGCATGGGGTCTTAGCTCTTCTTTGACAGATAGCTGGACCACCGTTTGCTGTGATGAGCGAGGATGCTGCTTTGTCGCTAAGCCATCTCCTCTCTTCTCTCTGTAGATGACTGAGGGGCGACTCGGTCAGGTGCGTCTCTTGGACGACAGACAGTTGGAACTCTTGGTCCAGGTAGAGTCTTTTTTTTATCTTCTGTGCAAACTTTCTTTTGATTCACAAGTGATTCATTAGATTAACGTTCTGATCAGAGATAAGCTAATTTGTATGACACCCTGTTATGTACAATGGGTAACTAAATTAATTGTTTAGTTTTTTTACTGATACAAGATTGACATTTTACGCATTGGATGTTTTTTTTTTTCTCATATTTTCCCTCTCTTTCATGGAATGCTGATACGTTGTCTTTCTAATTGTCTTAGCCTAAGCTGTTGTCCCGTGACCTCCTGGATTTGGTTGCCTCACATTTCAACCTCAAAGAGAAGGAATACTTTGGGATATCCTTCACTGATGAGACGTAAGTGACGATTTTTTTTTCTTTCTTGAAATGCTTTCGCATACCCTGGAAGTGTATGGTTCATATTATTCACATTTTATTGAAACTTCAAGGCTCAAGGATCTTTTGCAAGAAGTATGTTTTTGTTATTATGAATGAGTGCACTGCGTTATAAAAAATTTTCACAGGAAAATAATCCTTTTACTTAATGAAGTCTTTTAAACTCATTAAATACAAGACACAATGAGCAAAAACCATCATTAAACAGTCATTAAATTCAAATGTAATTCTTTGCCATTACTACATAGGCCAAAATTGTTAACTCTGTGAAGCATAGGTGATTTAATAAAATGGCCGTTTAATTTAGGTTGTGTGCTGCTGTGGTTGTACTACTCTGTTGTATAACCTTTTAATTTTATTTAATAGGGGTCAAAGTAATTGGCTTCAGTTGGACAGGAGAGTACTGGAGCATAATTTCTCCAAAAAGACTGGCCCTTTGGAGCTAAAGTTCCTTGTGAGGTGAGTGATATAGCCTCATTCTGTCTCTCTGCATTGCATATTATTTATCAGTCAAACTGCCTTATCCAACAATGCTTATTCAAGTGGTGAGCTCATTCTCGTAAATGTTTGTGCATGTAACGAGTAACCATTAGAGGGCACTATTGAGCCAGATTTCACCTCTATTAAAGTTGTCTATGTACAGTTGGCATATAACAGGACATTGTGTTGGTGTTTAAGCATTATTAGTTAAGTGTTGCTTTGATCTTGATATGACATTCTTCACTTTTTTAGGTTTTACATTGAGAATATAACATTTCTGAAGGACACTACAACTGTGGAACTGTTTTTCCTGAATGCCAAGTCCTGTGTCTTCAATGTAAGTGGACAAAACATTTCAGACCATGTGCCTTGTTTCATGTGCTGTCTCAGCATTGCATTGCAACGCAGTATGAGAGAGTGGAGAAATGACTAATGGTCTATAAATCATGGCCACTAACTGTACTGAGCTGTTTGTGAGGAGGCAGGGGATCTCCCCAAGAACCCCCCCTGGCTAAAGTTTAGGAGAGGCTTCTGGAACTTTAAAGGCAAAGCAGTGTGCCTCCAGATGTCAGCATCTTAAACAAGCATGTCGGGCCAAAAACACAGTTGGCGGCCATGAAGCTGCTTTTGTGCACGAGGCATTTGCCGAGCCGTTCCGCTAAGCAACGGCACAAGTTCGGCTGGCCCCTCTCCAGCCTCCTCCTTTGAAACACTTAAGCCAGAATTATTCCAGCACAGAGAGGGCCTGTTTCTCACTTTTTGACTTCAGTCAGCACTTCACCCCTGCTGCATTCGTTGGCTGTTTGTAGACAAAGAACTTGTTGCTGTAAGTGAAGTGAACAGGGCCTGTTTTAGTCATGAAATCTTAAAAAATGATGGATATACTCCTTTGTTTCTTTGCCTCTGTGTAATGTTGTGAGGAAGAACAATGTGGCGATTCACCTCCTCTCCCCCGTGCTCTGAGACCTGTGAGACATCTCAACTCACGGCTCAGTGTGTCCAGTGGGAGCCCATCTGCAAAGCCTCATTGTTTTGGGTCAAATATTGAGGCGAGTTTGTGTTAATTAAAGGATGGACAGGGAGTGCTGTACCAGAAAAGAAAGGGCTGTGGGTGGGCTGGCTAAGAGGAACAAGACAACAAATGCTGAATATGGAAAACCCATTTAGTTGCTCAGACTTGACTGAAATAACTAATAACTTTAGTTAGTTTATCGTCCTATTAATTATGCTGAATATGGAAAACCCATTCAGCTCAGACTTGACTGAAATAACTAATAACTTTAGTTAGTTTAGCTTAGTTTATCGTCCTATTAATTATGCCATGAAACTCTAATGAGGATCATTTCTAAAAAAATCCATAGGTTCATGTGTTATGTTTAATCAAAACATTCTACTTTAGTCTCTAATGGCAGGTTAGTAGGCTAGTCTATCTGGTAGGCCTACTGCCTGGTGTCCTTGATCTAAGGCAAGGAAGACAAGGAGGAACTGCGTTGAGCCCCGCTGAAAAAATGCAGATGGTGAGGTCGCGCGGGGTCTGTTCGTCATCCGACATTAGTCCAGATTAACCTGTTAATTAGTGTGACAAATTCATCTTGCTATTATTAAACCTGCCCAAATTAATATTTCATTCGAATTTGAATAGTATTGTTTCTTGATCAGCCAGACCTGGAGCAGGCGCCAGTTTTCGCTTGTTTGTCAGAACATCAAATTCAACCTGCTCTCGACCGTACCATGTTCACAACAGACCTACTCGTGGACACTTTCAAAACTAAAACTGCCAGTGTTTAACTTGTCTCGTTTCACAGTATCTCAGTCAACAAAATAGCATACTTAAGCTTGATTCGTAGGTAACTTACTTGAAATTAAATTGTTTTTAAAAGCTTGTTCGTGATAATAACTTGAGGTTTCAGTTAGGCCGTTTGTCACAACCCGTGTACCAGCAGAGATGGTCTTGCCCACCGTAGTGGAACCTGAGGGTAGCGATCGGCAATTTCCAAAGAGGGGAAGAGTGAACAACTCTGATAGGACACTGGACGGATTAAGGAATATCGACGTTTATGTTGTCTCTCTCTCTCTCTCTCTACTTTTGTTTCGTTGCCTTAGGGACTTTTTGAAGTGGAGAGTGACCATGTATTCAAATTAGCGGCATATGCTCTGCAGGTAAGTGTGTCTTTTTTTTTACACTAGTTTGACAGAGTCGCTCGCTGTGCAGACATGCTCTCTGTAAAGACGTGCTACATTTGAAAAAAAACGCCGAGGCACTAGTCTCCATTGGACAGTCAGTCTTGTTTGTTACAATCAAATGTTACTTGTTGTAGGCCTGTTGCTATTTTACGAAATTGTTGTGTAGCTAACAATACATTTCCATTCCCATCGATCATTTTGTCACCATTTCGACGAAGCCTATCAGCAACAGGTTTTGAAGCAGTGGACGAATTGAATTAGCTACAATGTAACGGAACAGGGTGCATGGAGTCGGGATGTAACTGTTGTGATATTGTATGTGCTCTCGTGATTGGAAGTTAAGCGCCTTATGTGGGCTACTGCATTGAGTAGTAGGCTACTTTACAGCACAATAGGGGACCGTGTCAAATGTTCACTTGTAGTTTATGTTAACACACAAAGGAAATTCAATATAGATGAAACAGCGTCTAATGTTCAGGTATGTAATAGGCTAACACAGTTTTATTGCTTCAGTAGGCTAACTTACTTTTTTATTGCAATTATTTTAGGAAGCAAATGGGGACTACGTAAGGTAAGACTGATACCTCCATCTTAATGGTCTTTTTTGGGTTAATTGAGTGCGTTCTTATTATGTAGATTGTTGTGACCGCATGCCATTTAAGCCTTTTGGGACCTGCAAATTGTGTTACTACTTGGTGGTAGGCAAGTAGTCGACGTCAACATTTGCATGGCTGTCCTGTCACTGTTGTCAACACAGCAGCAGAGTTGTTCATCAGCTATAGTGTGACCCCAAGGGTATATCCTATGTGTTCGTCCCTGGCATGATTATACCTTTGCTCTACCCTTAAATCACTTTGGTTGATTGCTGATTTTTATTTGACCTTTTTTACTTCCTGTCGTTTTGAATGAAAATGATCTTTACCACAAATTGAATTCTGTGCTTTTTTATTATTATGTTCTTTGATTGTGGATAGCTTACTACAATGATGGTTTTCCTGGTGATGTTGAGCTTTACCCATTACCTGTGTGCCGTTCCTGCTTTGTGCAAGGAACTGTAAAGTGTAAAGTTAGTTTGAAAAAGTGCTTATGTGCTTTAAAGAGAGACCCCGTAGAAGGCTGCGAAGTGCCGTGAGACCTGTTATGTTGGCCCTGACTGATAGGGAGACCCGTGGGGACCTACAAATATACTGCCCCTACACCATCAAAGCAGACCTTTATGGTTTTCTCCCCTGTCTGGTGCCCCCAGAGGTCCCCCCCCCTGTGCATTATTTGAACACAAAGATTTGTGCACTGTTAGGAGTTGCATGGTGTGTGACCATGTAGAGTTGGCAAGCCCAGTTGGCATGTCACATGTTTTAGGAAGAAGTGCAAAAACCTATGAATAAAAAAGCCTGTGTTGCAGAGGTGGATCAAGTACTCAGTTCCTTTACTTGAGTCAAAATATAGTGTTTTCTTTTTAATGTATTGTAATGTAATGTTTATTTTGTCAGTAATGTGGTGTCAATGACACTCTGAAACGAAAGTAAAAACTTCGGTAGGTCACTAGAACTTGGCCTGACCTTTAGTTTCTTACATTCAACATCAAAAATAATAAATTAAAAACTTTAAATTGTTATTTATTCTCTATTAACAGATCAATTTATATTTTTTTTTAGTGTCAGGTGATAGTCTCATTTTATTCCAAATTGACGATTATAAATGCTGATAAAGAATCGTCGTTGTTATCCGCCATCATTACTACTGCCAAGTTCAAATTGATTATTAAAGAGTGAAGAAAAGTACTTGAAATTCATTATTCACTTTCCCCATTATTGCATTAAAAACACTTAACTGAAGCTGTGTTTCAAAGTATCAAGTACTTCATGCTTGTATTTCTAATGTAGCTGAGTTAATAGTACAGTATTTGTCTTTCAAATATAGTGAAGTAAAAGTCACAAGTTTCAAGAAATGTTGACTCAAGTAAAGTACAGATATTCAAAAAATGTATTTAAGTACCGGTACTCTATTCAAGTAAATGTACTTAGTTATTGTCTACATGACATGTAAACCCAGTTATGTCAGCTTTGTCTTTTTATTTTCCTAGTGCCTGGATAGTTCTGTTTGAAATATTAACCACAAGTTAATGTTTAACCTGTGTGTACTACAGTGTCACCACAATTATTGCCACCCCTGGCAATGATAAGTGGAACGAGTTATCTTAAGATCTCACCTAAACAGGTGAAAAATCTCAGACAGTGTTATTAAACCCTCACTGGTTGGGAAGGCAGCCTAGTGTGAGAATGTCCTCGTTAGAGCTGATTGAGGATGTAGTCCTTCCTTTTCTCTCTCTTCTTCCTTGTGATATGCCTTGCTTGCCTTTTTTCTGGGTTGGGGGAGTGGATGGGAGGCAGACACTCCAAAAATGGGATAGAGGATGGGCATGCATGAATGTTTGCAAATCCCTTCCATAAACCATCCTCTGCTGTAGACATGGAGGCACTGGGTCCCAGCCCTAAACATGTGAAATTAGGTGTGCAGGAACTGGAATACCCCCCTCCCTCCAGACTATCCTGACAGTTCCTCCAAACAGAGACATCTCCACGTTTGCTAACCAACAGGCGTCAAGCAGGGCAGCGGTGATGTCAACACCCTCTGGTCCAACTCAGACTCCTTGTGCTGCTTGATGCTGACTCCCATTTTTGGAGTGTCTGCCTCCCTTTGTTGAGGAGTAGGGGAATTGTGGAAATGAGTTGAGATACTGTTCCTTGTCTTCTTTAAGGAGGCATTTTAATGACCTGGTGTACAAATGACCTTTGAAGAATAAGCTAGGCTGTCTTACTAGTGTGATATTTATTCTTTATGAATAAAATAGTTGTCCCGTTGTACATTCACCTTACTTCACACACAGTATCCGTATATCCGTATCAGGGTTGGTCGTTAACCCCTGGAAGTTGGCAGAGATTGAAAACACAACTAGCCCTTTGCACCCAGGTAGGGGGAGGGAGGCTGCCGGCTGTGGCACTAAAATAGCTAAACCATTACTGTTCTCCCCTGCACACTTAACAGGGGCGTGTGGTGTGTGGGGAGACAGGAGCTGCCCCCCCCCCACCCCGTCTGCCATAAGATAACACAGACGGCATAATGAGTTCCAGGTTTCTGCCAGGGGTGTCGGGATCTAGGCGTCCCCACCACCACCTACCTACCGTTCTCATAGTCATCCTCAGCCATTTCGCCCGTAATGAACTTTCTTGTGTAATCACAAGTCTGGCGCAAGATGGGAAGAGGGGAAAGTAAATCATTGTCAAGAGGGGAAAGTAAATCATGCAGGAAGAGCGGGGTGAGCAGAGCACTCCCAAACTTGTTCCCTACTTTTCCAGTTTGATAAGCCTGCTGCTTATGAACGAGCATTTTCCAAGGGTGTGTGTTTTTTGCCGTGCGTGGGAGTGTTTGTAGACAGTAGTCATGGCGTCATTGTTTGTTTGCAAGCCCACAGAATCATACATTCACTCAAGTTATATAACGCTTTTTATTATCAATATTATTTAATCTGTGTGCCTGTTCTGTAGTATGTATTTCTTCTACAAAAGTACAAAACATGCTGATCGCTGCCACCACTGCGGGCCGGTGGTCATTGACCATGGCTCATTGGAGATCAGCGTGTTTTGCAAACAACAGACAACAGGCATGCTGTAATTCACATTTGTCATGTGAGGGTCCTCTCTCTGAATGCACCCTCCCTCTCCAGGCTGAGCTGCGTCGCACCTCTCTCTCCTCCCTGCAGGGCCGGCCCCTACACCAGCCCCTGAATAGCTTTTGTCAGCCTCTGCGTTGCGCCGCCCTGCCAAGCAAGCCGCGCTCTCTTTGTTGACCTGTAATTGAAAGGCACTTTACTCTCCCTGCCTGTGTATTGAGTGACTCACGGTTAATATTATCGCAAGACTTTGACAGTGACATACAACACATTATGTCTGGTGAGATAAAGGCAACAGGGGCCTCTGTAAAAGTGGATCACTGCGCAAAAAAAAAACAAAAAACAGTCCTTATCTCCTTCCTGTATCCATGATTTATGGGGTTCTGCTTATGATATTTTTCACATATCTTAATGCTCATAGTGGATAAGGGGATATGGAGAACATACATTCCCTCCTGGTACTGGTTTGAGCTTGTCCTTAGTGCGGAGAGAACAGAGAGTTCGAGACTAGCAGGAAGAAATGGCCTGTATGAACAGGCGAATGTTAATTCCATTAAAGCAGGCACACCTTGTATACTTAGAGGAAGGTATGTGTCTTAAGAAGGAAGAACTGCGATAAGAGGTTAGATAAAAAGCAGAATGTTTCTTTTAGCCAGCATCAACAAGCACACAGATAGCAAGGTTTTGTACTGCAGCTTTGACCTTGAAAACCCAACATTTCTACTTATGCTGTTATGTCATGAAAACAGAAAATATTTTACATAACTTTATGTTTGTGACTAGTGGGCTATATTTCTCTCACCATGATCTATTATTAATCTAGGGCTTGTAGGTCCCCAAGATTAATGGCTGGAAGTATTTTTGGCTGTTAGGTTATGATTATTAAAATCTTCCCGTGCTGGCTTTCATATCCTGTTCGACACGCTCAGTTTTTGATGGATGATCTTGTCTCTTTTTCAGTGATGAACGCACACAAGAGGACCTGAAGAAACTTCCCACCCTACCGACCAAAGTGTTGACAGAACACCCTTCCCTGGCATACTGGTAAGCTGTCCACCATGCATACCACCAGGACTATACTACCAGCATACATTTAGAGCTCCTTTGCAGATGCTGAAAGGCACCTGGCTCCTTGAGCGCATTTGCAGACTCCTCCGACCGCCCCCCCCCCCGTCCCCCTTATATAATCCCTCCATTGTAACACCTGGTGTGTTACAATGGACACAAGTGCTGAACTGATTCAAGCGCTCGGATGCATCTCCATTTGCCAAGGCCCCGCCTGCAGGTTCTCCTCTAATGTGCCTAATTAATTAAGGGTGTACCCGCATGCTAATGAAGTCTGCCCAGCGGTGCTGGTGGTGCGTGTGCCGGGTGGTGGTGGTGGTGGTGGTGGTGGTGGTGCTGCTGCTGCTGCTGCTGCTGCTGCTGCTGCCTTTGCCACCACCAGCTGGCAGCTGTGGAGAGAGCAGCCCCTTGACAGGAGGGCTTGTCTCCTGTCAGTGCCAGCTTGAATCAGTGCTGTATCAGAGGTGCCTCTTGATGAAAACAAGCAGCTGGGTTGGGATCAATGGGTTCAGCTTTGAGTTACAGAGAGGTCTGTGTGTGTTTGTGTGTGTGTGTGCATGTGCGGGCCCATGTCTTAGTATGCGGGCTTGTGTGGTTCGTGTGTCAGACTCAGCACAAGTTTACACATGTGTTTGTGTGTGTGTGTGTCTGTTTGTGTGCCCCTGTGTGCGTGTGCTTGCATATGGCACATATTTGATGGCGCATGTCTACTAACAGCTGAAGAGATGCCATTGCAACAATTCACTCTGTGTGTGTGTGTTTGTGTGTGTTTGCTGTGTGTATGGGTGTGGGCGCGTTCGTGTGTGTGTGTGTGTGTGTGTTGAGCAGAGAGGGGGTAATGTTGGGTAAGGCCAGCCCGGGTGATTGTGGCAACATATGTGAGATTGACAGCCCAGTTGTCCAGATGGCATTTTGTGCACGGATGCCCCCGGATGTTTCTGAGACTGGCTGTTAAAACAGCCCGTATTTTTTTTTTTTTTTACCCCCAAAAAAGCATCAAATTAACACGATAAGCCTCTTACAACTAACTCTGCTTTGGATATGATCTCACCATGTTCTGTCCCCTCTGTTTCACAGCGAGGACAGAGTTATCGAGCACTACAAGAAGCTGAAAGGACTCACCCGTGGACAAGCCATCGTAAAGTAAGTAAGGTCATTCATTTTCTCTGTTCTTTCCCTAGCGGGGAGTGTCTCGCTCTCTCTCACACACACACACACACACACACACACACACACACACAGTGATAGCTATGTGAGTCCACTCAAGGATGCTGGGTCAATGAGGCTTCGCCATTTAGAACAACGCTCATAAAACTAATTCGGCCCTGTTGTCGGCCTGTCGCTACCAGCAAAGCCTCCATTTGTCTGCTGGGGAGGGGGGGGACCAGTCGCCCCGTCTGCCAAATTGTATCATTAATTAGTGGCTCCGTCAGGCTTGCAGATGGAACCGTCTCCTGCTCCACCGCTTAGTGGACAGCGCGACAGTGCTCCACTTTGTCTGCCTTGCCCATGGGGTTGAGACAAGGTCGTTGGTGGCCGTGCTGGTCTGTGCTGTGTGTCCCTGAGCTGATCAATGGGCTCGCACCCCATCAAGGCCCTTGGAGGAAATCAATGGTGTTACTGATGTAACTGACACAGGCTTGTGAACTACTGTAGTTGAAAGCCCATTGGCCCCATAACACTGTCTCTAAGACCAACATTTCACAGTGTCTTACGCCCTTCTCTCTATTCTCTTGAAGGTACTTGGCTTTGGTGCAGTCCTTCCCAAACTATGGAGTGCATTATTATGAAGTGAAGGTAAGAACACAACACAGTCAGCTCTTGATCCTCTTCCCCACCCCAGTAATTTGAAGGGTTAAAAAATCCTTTAAAAAGCGTTTTGTTGTCCCTGTATTTGACTAGCAAAACTTTTCCGTTAACACGTAGTGCAGGCAGCCACCCAGAACAACTCTCTGGGGGACATTTGCTTACCTTGCTTTTTATTTATTTATGTATTTATTTATTTATTTATAAACAACATACAGTCTGAGGAGATCAAACGTTGCCTTTTAAAAGGACTCCCAGTCATAGTTTGTGGATTGGAGGGAGTGGGGTGGAGTCTGCTGAGATCTTTAGATCTTTGTCACACTGCTCGTTAGAGTTGCTAATGCTGCAAGTCTAATGGGATTTAATTGCCCTAGTAATCGCACAGACTGTACCACTTAAAAGAAAAAGTGCCAATGTAGTGAGAAGCTGTGGTGCTACTCTCTCATTTCACTCACTCTCTCTCTCTCTCTCTTTCTTTCTTTCTTTCTTTCTTTCTTTCTCACTCGCTCTCTCTCTCTTTCTCTCTTTCTTTCTCTCTCTCTCTCTTTCAGGACAAGCAAGGCCTTCCCTGGTGGCTGGGAGTGAGCTATAAAGGCATCGGCCAGTACGACCAGCAGGACAAGTTGAAACCGCGAAAGGTAGGTGGCCCAGCACTCATTAATCAGCCCCCAAGGCTGTGTTGTTTTCTTCTTTTTGGGGGTGTTTTCCCTATTCAGATTCTCTGTGCTGACCCCAAATCCCAAGCCCAGTGGGTTAATGTTTGACCAAACTGTAAATAATGTGTACAAAGCCTTTCTGTGTCCCCATGACTGTAGCTGGGGAAGGTCAGGGAAAGTGGCGTGGGGGGGGGGGGGGGGGTAAACAAATATAAGGGGGTGAGAATGACTTGTTGGGATCAGTTTTGAAAGTGGGATGAAAAATGGCCCCTTGTGCCAACATGTGCCTGGTGTTATGTATGCAGCTATGCAGCTTATGAGTAATGACCACTAATCAACTGCACACAACGGTGTTTGATCATGTCGTAGGAGACTTGATGGAACGAGATCCATCAAGTCAGACAGGATGGATGTTATGTGCCTCATCTAGGCTATTGCTTCACCACCAGCGTGACTTCACACCTGTATGAAAACCTAATCTGCGGATGTGTATTCAGTCCCCCCAATTGTACATTCCTTCAGTGACTAGTTCCATCCTTTTGTCTGAGCTGCGAGTTAAGAGATGACCCAGTAGGCGCACCTCAGCCTGGTCTGGCTAGTGCCATAACACAGCACAACAGAGTAGCACGGGGGTTTCAGAGCTGAGCTCGGACTGGTGCCAGTCTGCCAGCGCAGGACGCAGGGGGAAGCCGAGTTTGCCTGGTGGCACCCCAACTTTGCTTCTCTCTGATAGGGCACACCACATGGAGGGGGGCAGGGGGGTAGTTATTCTCCTCAGTGCCCTTCTCTCTCTCTCTCTCTCTCTCTCTCTCTCTCTCTCTCTCTCTCTCTCTCTCTCTTTCTCTTTCTCTCTATTGCCTGCTTTGTCTCCCTCTCTTCTGCCTACTCTGTCTCCTTCTTTCTCTTTCCCTCTGACCTGTATTCTGTTGCGCTCTCTCTCTCTTTTTCATGTTTTGAAAGAATACAACCCCGTCAGAGAGTGGCCTGTCAGCTGGCCTGTAGTGATTGTGTTTCCTGTCAAGGCTCACGGCCCTTTGTGTTCGGCTGTCCCCCAAACACACCCACCCCAAACCCAGCCCCCAACCCACTACACACACACACACACACACACACACACACACACACACACACACACACACACCCCTATCTCCCAGCATGCTCAACTCATTATGTAAAGCCGCCCGTCATTGTGTGTTCCTCTCGGGACCAAACAATTGATCAAGCAATAAAACACAATGACTTGAGTTTGGTGGGGACTGAGAGGGGTTGAGGAAGGTTCTGGCATCCGGGCTCTTCTCCTCTTCCCCACAGAAACCTCGCCGCCTCCACATTAAAGAGCTCTTCAAATAGAGGCCTGTTTCCCAGACACATAGATAGATGCTACTGTAATGAATTGCTGCCATGTTGTCCTTTTCCTCTGTTTATATCAGTGGCATGAGCAGGAACTGGAATAAAACTTCTTTAAGTTTTTCTTCTTTGGTAAATATCTGACTGTGTGCTGCGCTGAATTCATTCGGAAAAGTAAAGCTGTCTGATTTCGCTGTGAGTCAGTGCAACTCAACATGCCATTGGCACTCAAGGGCCCTGTGACAATATTTGAGGTGTGCCCTCGTGGTTGCGTATGTTTTTTGTGCTTCCACCTGACTGAGAGCATGACCTCAATTCCCTGATGCCAATACAAACAGTCATACATTTTACAGAGTGGCTGAACTCGTATGTGTAGTATGTGTGGTGCCAGAAATGATCCTGTCAGTCCAGAAGTCGTTCACCCCTTCAGCATCTCTCTGTGGGTTTGATGTAGAGGCACAGGCTCATGCCCCCAGAGCTATCACTCTCCTCTGGGGCAGCACAACACCCCATCTCCTCCACCACCTCCACCTATCAGCCCTAAGGCAGCGTCAGTGCGGAGAAGGGTGGGGCTGCGCTGAGTAGAGAGCTCAGCTCACTATGAGTAGAGTTGTGAGTCATGACCTCTGACACACATGCTGTGGTGTGGAGATTTACTGCAATCAAAGAGAGGGATCCCCCCCCCCCCCCACCACACATACACATACACACACACACACATACACACACGCCTGAATTTGCCTTTCATTTTGTGGTTTTGGGACATGCCGGGATCAGAATGTTCTGAGAAGGTGCATGTCCAGGAGCTGTTTGGCAATAAATCATACTCCGATTTTAATGGCAAATATAAAAGTCTATACCTGGAGACTGTTCCAAGAAGAGCGGGGCTTACCTCACCCACTGTTGTGGTGATAAGGTTACACAGCTTTTCATCTGTACGGGAATCACTTTATTCAAATGTTTTGGTAGACCAACCTATTTTTCTCTGCAGTTTAGATCTTGGCAGTTAAAACCCTTTTTAAAAAATGAGTGTCCCTGACCTATGAAAATTTTAATCTTAGTTCTTTTTTCTTTCTTTTCTTGTAATCATTACAAACATCCTCCCGCACTTCCTTGGCCCTGATGCACAGTCTGTGGGTGGGACAAATCCTTGGCATACTTTAATTGTGTGTCACTGCCAGTTATGCACATGGATACACGAAACCAAGGATACCTACAGTACAACAAGCTTTAGATGAGAGGAAGACCAGTTTGTGTGTGTGTGTGTGTGTGTGTGTGTGTGTGTGTGTGTGTGTGTGTGTGTGTGTGTGTGTGTGTGTGTGTGAAAACGTGTAAAGAACCTCATGTCCCCTGGATGTTGCTGTTAATGTAAGGCTGAGTGAATATACTTCCCTGGATGTTGGTGTTAATGTAAGGCTGAGTGAATACACTTCCCTGGATGTTGGTGTTAATGTAAGGCTGAGTGAATGCTCTCCCCTGGGCCTGTGGGAATCCAGGGGTAGGGTTGAGAGGCTCTGCGACGCCCACCGCAGGGGAGAGCTTTGGGGGAGTGAAGAGGCCACTGGGGCCCTTTGTGTGGGAATAACTATGCTTTGAATTCAGCGTGAGCGCTAATATCTCATTTATTATGCAGTGAAAACAGGCCACTGCCCCCCACTGATGTGGAAATGTGTTCCCTTCTTCTCACCCACCAGAAGACAGCAAACTGACAGAGAAAAGTGTTGCTGAATTTATTAGATTAAATTAAATTAGCTACTATGTTGAATTTCATTGAGTTTGAAAAGACCATAAACATCCTATATCTGATGGGCTATTTATTCTTTTTAATAGTTTATAGTTTTTATCGAAGTTTATAATTGTTTTATATTGAAGTTTATAGTTGTTTTTATATCAGGCATGATGGGTCAGCACTAGTGATAATTAGGTGAGAGCTTGAGAGCAGACAGGTCCATGAGAGGCCTTGGCTTGCCGAGCGCTCTGGCTTTCTCATGGGGAGGTGAGTGGACCTACACTGCAGCGCTCTGGGCTATTAATGATTAGACGGAAGTAGTAGATTCCTGACATAGTTGCCTTGGGAGGCAAGTCGAGGAGGGTAGATAAAAAACAAGGAGGGCTCTCATGAACAAGAGGTGGTCTGGCATGTTGCGTCGTAAAAAAAAAAAAGCAATGAAAAGGACATTGACAGTATGAGAGCTTAAAACAAGCATGGCTAACTGAGGCCCTCGACGTGATCTGGGAATCTGGTCGTGTTGCTGAGGGAAATAGCTTGAAAAGTAGAGAGACAAAATGGTTTCTTCCCAGGAGAGCGAGAGATGGGGGTGGGCGGGCGGCTTGCAGGCGGAGGAGCTAGAATTCCTTTTGTGTGAGTGCAACCTGTTCGGCTGGTTTCTGACTCGGAGGAAGCCAAGGGGAGAGGTGAGTGCACTAGAGAACGAAGCACTGTCTGTGATGGGGAGGAGGAGAAAAAAAGTGAGTGAAGTGTGTGCGTGTGTGTGATGGGGTGGTGGCATTGCCTAAGGTGGATGAGCAGCGTGTTGTTAGGTGCCTGTGATGTCACACAGGGGAGGGAGGGGCTAGAGGAGGGGTGTGGTCAGCTCAGCTGAAACTCTTGCAACACCTTTTGGGCTGTCCGGGACCAGACAAGAGCGTATTGTTCGTGGAAGCACAAGCCCTGTGGGAAACTCTGTCGGACGATTCAGGACTACCTTAGTGCACTCTCAAGGGATTTAAGAGCCACTCATCGGTAAAGACAGCTTTTCCTTTTTTTTTCCCTCAAAGCTCTCTCAAAAACACCGTAAGTAGCAATTGAACTGATGTTCTTTGGTAGTTTTTCATCTTTTCTGTTCATTGGACTACAGATTGAGGTGTCGTGTTTGATTGCAACATAGTAGACGGCTCTGCTGGTAGGTAAGCACAAGAATGCTTATGTGCTCTTGCTTGGCTACATGCGAGTCTTGGTTTTTGGTTTTGCTCTCGGTGAAGTGTCCTTGATGGAAAATATGTTGGAGAGAGGTTTTTTGTGCAGGTTTTGTCGGTTGTCAGTTGCGTGTAAATATTTTGATGCCATTCTCACAGACACATGCTTGTTCAGTGTCAGGGCTCTTTCAGTAGGCAGCCAGCGAACACTGTAGGGAGCTGAGGCTCTGCGTCTCACCCCAGCTGAGGAGAGAGGAGGAGTGGGGGGGGTGTGTGTGTGCTGGCTCTCTCTCTCTCTCTCTCTCTCTCTCTCTCTCTCTCTCTCTCTCTCTCTCTCTCTCTCTCTCTCTCTCTCTCTCTCTCTCTCTCTCTCTCTCTCTCATCCACGCCGGCTCTTACTCAGCCCCTGTACCTGGCGGAGAATGTTTATTAGCGTCCCCCCATTAATCTCCAGCCCCAGACTGGTGGTGCCTCTGGGTACGCTGCTCTGCCCTGCCCCGCTGTGTCCACAGCACAGCGCCTGCGTGCTCCACACACAGGGGCTCCAAATCAAACAAGAATGACCAGGCTTCTCCGCAGCATGTTTTGCTCTGTGTGTGTGCGTTTTGTGTCGGCCTCTGTGTGTGTTGTGTGTGTGTGTCTGTGTGCATGTTGTTGTGTGTGTGTGTGTGTGTGTTCTCCTGCTGCTGCTGTGTTTAGAGCTTTCCCTCCCTCTGAGCAGAAAAAAGAGAGAGAGAGAGAGAGAGAGAGAGGGATAGGGAGAGAGGGAAATAAATGAGTGCTTCACTCAACAAGACTCTCGCTCTTTTCATTAAACCTCCCTGTGCCAAATTGGCCTCATACCTGCGCTATTACTGCTTGTTTCAAGACCTGCTTGGTTTCGGAGATGGAGAGTTCTTTCATTTTTGCCATATGATTGTTGTTTTTTGTATTGTGTTATTTCAGGCCAGTGTTGTAATATAAAAATCAGAGGATGTGAGTGTTTGTTTTCAGACAGCTGTGTATCAAGCCACGCATCTCAATGTTTTGTTCCTACAATCCCCAGAGCTCTTTCCTGTGTGTGTGTTTGTGTGTCTAGGTCTCTTTGTAAGCAATTTTTTTTGTGTCTCTCACATCTTCCGCAGTTGTTCCAGTGGAAGCAGCTGGAGAACCTGTACTTCCGTGAGAAGAAGTTTGCCGTAGAGGTCAACGACCCCCACAGGTGAGCTTGCGACCCCAAAGAATGCCGCTGCCCCGACAGTCACTGGAATTCTTTCTGTAGCCCCCCCCCCCCCCCCCCCCCCATGTTGCTCCTTAAGAGTCCGTCTGTTGAACTATTCTGTAGAGCCTTTGCTGGTGGATGTAGTCAGCCCCCACCCCCTACCCCCACCTAGAAAGACGCTATAGAAATGTAACATGTTGTAATGTCAGCAGAGTCGCTACGCTAGTGCAGCTCTGTGATTCACAGCCAGTCCTCCTTGTAGCCTAGGAGCAAGCACCTGCTGCCCTTGACTCATTCCGTGGCAGCTCGGTCATGCCAATAACCAGACTGGAGTGGACATGGTTGGCCTTTTCTGCTGTGTCAGGACTGGCGCGGTATCTGTCCATTACGACCTGCACGCCACGCTGCACACAATTTAGAGAGTGCCTCTTTCTCGCCGCTTGGAAATTAATTAGAAGTTACTGATGCAAGACCTGTTTTAATGCAATGCATCGACCACCATCAGTGGACGCCACTCTGCTGCGCACAGCCTCAGACTGCAGTTTCAGAGACATTTTCCGCACCTCATCGTTTCTGTTGTAACTTATTATGCAGTTGTCTCTCTGATGCAGCAGTTTTGTTGTTTTCTGTATGCAAAGGGGAGCCACTAGTGCTTCTCTCCCTATAAATCAGCCCTATCACCCTTTCCTAAACTCTCACTCTCTGTCTCTTTGTGTGTGTGTGTGTGTGTGTGTGTGTGTCTCTGTCTGTGTCTGTCTGTCTGTCTGTCTCAATCCACAGGAGGGTTGTGTCCAAACGCACATTCGGACAGAGCGGACTTGTCATACATTCGTGGTATGCCAGTCACACTCTGATTAAGACCATCTGGGTGATGGCCATCAGTCAACACCAGTTCTATCTGGACAGGAAACAGAGCAAAGTGAGTGTGTGCTCCACATCAGCCCTGTCACCTGGAACTGCCTGCGTGCTAGTCTGCGTGTTAGCATGTTAGCATGTTTTTCTGTGTGGACACAGCCGGCTTTACTATGTATACCTGTGTGTGTATGTATGTGTGAGCGAGTGAGAGAGAGAGCGAGTGCAAGCGAGTGAGAGAGAGAGAGAGAGAGAGCGAGTGAGCGAGAGAGCATGAGAACCAGCTCCATTGCAGTGTTTGCAATGCCGCCTCTGCAGAGCCATGTGTAGGTGTTGTTTCCGTTGCGTCTCCATCATTTGTCACAGACTTTATCAGATCTTGATCTCCATCAGCACTCCCTCCCCTGACCTGTTTTCTCACAACCCTCTCGTCAGACAGCAGAATTGCAACACAGTAGTCAGACCCAAATTTCCACATTAGAGTTTTTGTTAATGCATAGCTTGTTTTTTCTTTTTGTTTGCTTTTTTGTGTTACCCTTTTGTTGTGTCTCCAATTATGTATGTACTGAGTGACCAATTATTGAATCCGTAGATCAGAATGAGTCAAAAATGAGCTGATCTGTTATCCTAGCGCGAGGCGAGTTGTTGTTTTTTGCCGTTGAGTCCCGTTTGTTGTGCCTCGTGGCCGGTGTTTGCTTCACTAGCGCTCTTGGCGCTGGCGCAGGCCCTGAAAGGGAAGCCGTGTGAGTGCGGGGCTGAGCGTCTCCGAGAGCAGCTCTAATCTGGCCGCTGTGAGCCGTGGCTTTCTCTGCTTAGAGGCAGATGGCCTGGCAGCGCTGATCCAGGAATAGTCTCGTGGCTGATTGATGAGATCCCTGCCGCTTTAAGGCTGAGGCGGACAAATTGAAGCTTTATAGCTCTGCAGAGTCGTTAGGATGATGTAATGACCTCGCTTTCTGTCTTTTATTTTTTTGCCCTCCTCTGTTTCCCCCATATCTCATTGTCTGCCCTTTTCTTTCTTCTCTCGTATGAAAGGCCAAATTAACTACAGGCAGAAGCCTTGGGGATATTGCCATGGATCTGACGGAGATCGGAGCACCCAGGGTCAGTAAGCTGGTCAGCATGGAGACCAAAGACCAGCTCATCATGGCCAGTAATGGAAGCCTGGTCTCAACAGGTAAGTCCCTGAAGCTCTTGTTGAAGGAAATGAAAATGTGTGTACACACTGCACTCTGCATTATTCATGCTTGAAAAGTGTTGTTAAGTGAATTTGCATTAAATGCATTCATATTTCATCTCATTCATTCATGTATGTATATGTAAAACATATATATATTTCCTTTGTGATTTTTTACTCAGGTTCTGGAGACTCAAACGAAGAGAAGAAACAAGAAAAGATTGCTGATCTGAAGAAGAAAGAGAAGGACCTTCAGGACACCCTCTCTCAAAAACTGGACGAGCTCAAGAAGATCTGCCTCCGAGAAGCCGTAAGCACCCCTGTCCTTGAGTTCCCTTCACGTCAGCCTGCCATTAAAATGCCTTCAGCCAAAGATGAGGGTTTTGTTTGTTTATTCTTTCCCCGCATCAGGAGCTGACAGGCCGGCTGCCGAAAGAATATCCGATGCAGTCAGGAGAAAAAGCCCCCACCGTCAGAAAACGAGTCGGGACCACTTTCAAACTGGATGATCTCTTTCCTTATGACAAGGTAGGCAAAGACACTACAGCCTCTCCTGCAGATGGGACCAAATATGGTGCAACCCAAGAAGCAGTTGTTTCTTTTCTGGTTAAAGCTTTGCTCTTTTGCCATGGCTGGATGACCATGAAAGTGTATTGTTACCAGATTTTATCTGACCATTGTGTTTTGCCATTGCTTATTTCTTCTGAAGGACCCTCACCTTAGAAACCTGGAGAGCCGGTTCGCATTGCAGCAGAAGATCGTGGAGGCAGCGAAGAAGCTGGCCAGCGAAGGGGACCTCTGCAAAACTGTCAAGAAGAAGAGGAGGAGAAACTGTCTGGACTCCATGAGGAAGCTGCAGGAGATCGAGGACGAGATCAACGCCTACAGAATAAAGACGGGCAAGACGCCCACTCAGAGGGCCTCCATCATCATCGGTAAGTGAGCAGGGCGTGAGTCCAGAGAGATGTGTTAAGCAGTTCTCTTATCAGAGTTGTGTCGGCTTTGTTTGTGTCTTGTCAGTAATTCGATCTTAAGCTCAGCAACACGTGACATTGTGTGTTTGCCTGTGTGTGTGTGTGTGAGATAGTAACCTGAAATGATAGGAACAATGTGACCGTCTGTATATGAGACTCACCCCCAGTCTCTGGGTGTCTTCTCAGATGAGGCCAACCCCTCTGACCTGAGTTCGCTCTCAGACAGCTTAACCCTGGAAGATGGTGAGTCTCCACTTGTGTGTCAGTGTGTCTGTTCAGTGTGATCTATAGCAGCAGGCCCCTCTCCAACCACCCTCCATTAAAGATCATGTTATCCCATCTATTCTAAACCTGTCCTCCCTTTTCCTGGTTTCAGATGATTCGCTGATAGGCCAAAGGCAGCGCTCTCGTTCGGTGCAGTACACAGACCAGCCCTCGGAAAGTCTGGGTGTCCAGTACTACACCGACAGACGGGCCTCCACCAATGACCAGCTGCAGGATGTGAACTTAACCCGGTAAGGCCCTACTGAAGAATACTGTTGAGTATTTCATCGAGAGTAACAAATCTTACTACATCATAATGGCATTCATTAATTCATTCATGCATTGCTAATGTTGATTAAACAGTATTAATATTAATTAAATGTGCTCCTTGGATTCCCACCCCTATGACTAACAGCACAATCAGGTCCTGTTAGTCACAGAAGTGTATTTACATTGATACATTTCCAAAACCACTTAAAAGTGAGGGACTCATTCAAGCTCCAGTGCAGTAGGAGACCGTAGCATGAAAACAATATTCTGCTTTTTAACAGAGAAGGAAAATATCTGATATAGTAGGGCATGGTAGTACTGTGAGCTGGTAGCCAAGGCGTAACATGCGTAACATAACACACAAGACCCTCCAGACAGTCTGCAGTGCGTGCGTGGAAGACGCCAGTGAGCGTGCCCAGCATGTGTTGTCTGCACCGGGCGATGTTTTGCAGAGCGACCTGGCACCGCTGTAGCTGTGCTAGTGCAGACCTGCCAGGCCAGAGCCAGGGCCACATTCCTGCTCCTGCTTCTTCCAGACGCCTCCACACAATCAGCTCTTATCAGCCCAAACGCGCTGGCGCTGGCGCGGTTAAAAATAGTGAGGAGAAGACGCGCATGCCTCGGCCTGACTGCCAAGGTGGCGGCGCTTGCAACAATCGATTGGGGGGCGGGGGGTTGGAGAAAAAGGTGGCTAAGGAGCAGAAAAATAAATGTGTGTGTGTACCGGTGTGAGTGCTTCTCTGTGTGTGTGAGAGAAAATGGAGCTCCAGGTTGCTTTATTTAATGAGGAGTAATCATAGTAACAGGAAAATTGGGATTGTTTTGTGAGCCATAATGAGACCGGTCACTGACCCATAAAATTACCCCGGTAGACGCGCAAGCCAAAAGCTGGAGGTGTATCACGCACATGCTTAGCTCTGGTTTTATTATTATTATTATTATTATTATTATCATTATTATTATTATTATTATGTGGCCTTTGTTCCCCTTTTCCTCCCTCACTTCCTCCAGCGATAAAACTCCCAACTTACAGGAAACAGGCCTTATAAGCAAGCGCTGCTCTTATCTGCCTTTCAGATTAGGGTACGGCGAGGACGAGTTCCACCACGCTCACAGGGATGTTGTGTCTGGCCACAGCAGCCCGTACAGGCCCGGCGCGCGGCCGGCCCGCGACACCCGCAGCATGCCGCCCACGCCAGTGCTGCCCCGCAACGCCTTTAGCAGCACCCAGCTTAGGTTCGTTTGACCCACCCTCGCACCCACCCTCGCCTGCATATGCTTGAACACCTGCACATCCAACCCACCACAGAGCAGCCCAGAATATTACATGTCATCCCCCATAGCTCACTCCCCAGTGGCCCCAATATTTTTCCACCAGGCTGCATGCTTGACCGCTAACCCCAGTCCAACACTATCCAGTATTAACGCCTGGCATCTGACCTCTTGTTTCACCCCAGCCCAACCCAGCAGATGGGATTTGTAGCCCTCAGCCCTTCCCAGATAACCTTCCTAGTCATGCATGCATGCCTGCCTGCTCTCTCAGCTCCCCACAGCAAGCCCCATTCCCCTACACCTCACCTCCAACGCCTACAGACTGCCTCCCTCCACTATTCGCCACAGATAAATAAATCTTATCGCTAAATAAATCAAAAAGCATGTTAGCCGCTTGTCGGCAATGCATAGTCACAACACTGAATCCCAACACAGATCTTGTGTGTTCTTCTAAGCTAAAGATTTACTGATGTTGCATAAAATAAGTCTGGCAATCACAGTGCACCACATATTTCCATGTCAGCCAGCATGTGGAAATGTGATGCTAATGGCGTCTCTATCTCTCTCTCTTCCCCGTGCTCAGCTACGAGGACGGCCCTCGGCACTTCCGCCAGCGCAGCGGCAGTCTGGAGTCCCAGCAGGCCTTCCTGACGGAGGGCGAGGCGCACGAGGCACCTTACATGCTGGCCGTGCCGCGACGCAGCACCAGCACCGAGATCCTGGACGACGGCTCGTCCTACACCAGCCAGTCCAGCGTGGAGTACGGCTCCGCTGCCCCGGGGTACCACCACGGCGGCGGCGCCAACCACATGCCTCGCGCCCGCCGCCTCCACCAGCGCCGTGGCGGTGCCAACATCTATGCCAACACGGGCAGCATGCCCAACCTGGCCCAGCACGACGCCTACCGGCCACCCTCGCGGGCCACCAGCACCACCACCGCCTACTACGTCACGGGCTACCCCTGCCACAATGACCCGGAGCCCTACTCCAACGGGGCCTACGCCTACGAGAACGAGTCGGAGGGCCACTACAGCGTCAACAGCTCGGCGTCGTACTACTACCCGCCACAGCAGCAGCAGCACCACCAGGCGCCGACCGCCTACTACGGCCACGAGGGCTACCGCAGCGGCTACGGCCACGACGAGCTGGACAGCCTGTCGCAGCACAACGTCTACGCCACGCTGCGCCCGCCGCGGAACAACCGGCCGCCCTCGCGCAACGAGCACCCACCTAAGAACCTCCAGAAGGCCCTGGTGGCCGAACACTTGCGCGGCTGGTACAACCGCAACACCACAAGCCACAAGCCGCCGCCGGCCGGCGCCTACGACTATGACCGGGGCTCCCAGCACAGCCTGGGATACCAGACCATGTCGTCCACCTACGGCCACGTCCCCCGCAACGCGTCCTACTCCTCAGGTAGGTCCTCCCAGCAGCAGCCAGTGTCTGAAGTGTGTGTTTATATTCACCACAGTGCAGCTGCCCATGACACCCTGATGGTCAGTAAGCTGAGCCTTTCACAAATAATGGACCTTTTCTTCTTCTTCTTTTCTCTCTCTCTCTCTCTCTCTCTCTCTCTCTCCCACTTCTTTCCCTCTTTCCCTTTTTCTATTCTTCCTCCAGTCTCCTCCGCTAGCAGCGCTGGACACTGGCGCAGCAATCACGTGTCGACGGCACTGGACAACTACGAGCAGCCCGCTCACCTGGCCCCGCCGCAGTCCTACGGCAGTGGCTACAGCGCGGCCCACTACGTCCAGCCGGCCCACAGCAGGTGAGCGGACAGCACGGCACGGGCGCACGGGCCCGCCTCGGTCATTATCCAATTAGACTTTTCCCTGATCCTGCTTAAGCAGAGGAGTGGAGCAGCCACAGCCACAGCCGTATTATGGGAAGCGGCGGAAACAAGGGCAGGGAAAATAAGCAGCCCTGTTCTTTCTCTCCGCTCTGCTCATAAGCTCCCTCCCTCCCTCCATTCCTATCTTCCTCTCTGTCTCTGTCTCTGTGGTCTCCTGGCTGTTGCTGCTCTTGTTTGGTAGTGATATGCCCCCTGAGGCTTTGCTAATGGCGTTTGATTGCAGCACGGTAGCAGGCGAAGCGGCTGGTTTTGGTGGCTACCTGCCAAGACTCGCGATGGCTGGACACTGATCACTCTCTCTGCAGGTTTTAAAGGAAGCCCTCTGCTTAGGAGCTTTCTTGAGCTTCCTGTGTGTGTAAACCACCTCCCCCCAAATCCTCACCTACCCCTCCCTCACAGCCCCCACCTCTCCCACAGATACAGTTCCTGTCGGCCGCACGTGCCCTGTTCCCGGCCCGACCACCAACACCACCACCAGCAGCAGCACCGCCTGCCCCAGCACCTTCCTCCTGCCTCTTCCTCCTCCTCCTCTCCCGCTTGCTCTTCCTCTCGCCTGTCCTCTCGCCCACCCTCTTCCTCCTCCTCCTCCTCCTTCTCCTCTTCCATCCGGTACCGGGTGGAGCCGTCCGGTTCTCCGGCCCGGCAGCTGTCCGGTTCCAGGCCCGAGAGATATCCTAAGTCCCCTCTTTGCTAAAGGTAGCCACGCTCGTAAGTAGTGTTGGAGTGTGGGTTTGGCTGGTGGTGTGCCCTCAGTGTGCTGTGGCAAGCCTGTATGTTCTGGACTGGGCTACAGTTTGGGTGTATTTCAAGGACGTGCTTTAGTGACAAACCTGTAGAATTTCAGTTATTGGAAATGGTAAAGCTCCTAAAAGAAGAGACTTTGGTTTTGTTTTTCTAGGTGAATGAAGCTATAGTGCTCTTCTATTATGAATTTTACCATTTTCTCTGGGTTAACTTATCCAGGTTTGTCTCTAAACCACATACTTGAAATAGGCCTACACCCATATTGTTGTTTTTTTCCCTGGACTTTTTAATTTATTGTGTATTCATTTTTGTGTATTCAAGTAAGCTGATACTGATACTGTCTTATCAAGGCTGAAATCTTTGTGTTCTCCTGCTGTTACTGCTGCTGCTGCTGCTACATTCACCATATGCTCCTGATACCAAGTCATCTGCCATTGAAAATGCAAATGCATGCTGTTGATGGTGTTTGCTGTGTGCTTGTCTGTGATAAAGTGCTTGCTTTTGTGAGGTGCAATCTGGATTTCATTGACAGTGGTCACATTTTTCTAATGGTGTATGAGTATAGATGTGATGGCGTGCATGCACACACACACACACACACACACACACACACACACCATCATTATCTTTACACAAGTTACTGTTTTTAACACTGCATTATTTGACTATATATGCCATAATTACCTAGTACCATATAGCTACCAAGCTACCTCCTAGCAGGTTGTTCCCCTCAGGTTGTGACCCTTCACCCCTTTCTCATGTGCAGACATCCCCCAGAGAGTGTGTGGCGGGGCTCGGATAGTCTGTGGCGAGCTCCAGGGCCCTTAGACATGCATGGGGCAGTTGGCTATGACCCTGAGCTGGAGCGTTACAATGCCAGCCGAAGGCGTAGCACTGCGAAGGGTGAGACGCATACTAACCCTTCAGAAAGCGCTTCAGAGTGTGTCACGCGGGTGATGGATCAGGCAGCGACACGGACTAAAAACTGGTTTAGCTTCCTCTGGTTTGACCTACCTGGTGTCTCTCACATATCCTGATTCCAAACATGTTTCACAACAAGGGTGGCGGTGTGGTATGGTGTGTCTGAGTGGTGGTGTTGGTGTTGAGGGAAAAAATGTGACCCCTGTGTTTGCAGTGTGTGTGTGTCTTGGCTGGAAAATATTATGTTTTGTGTGTGAACTGAACTGAACAGATGTGCAAATAATTTAAACCTGTGTTGCATCAGTTATAGCAAAAAATGTGATGACTAAAACATTTTTCTTTTCTGTTGGCCTAATTTAAACCGTCTCAAAATGACAAGAAGTTCTATTACTTCTGTATATGAGAAAGTGACTGAGCACTGTTGCTAACCCAGGTTTAAGTTGTTGTTGTTACTCTACGCTTTGTTCTCCCATCTTGGCTGAAGTGTTTTTGCTTGGCTGAGGTCCCCCCCCCCCCCCCCCCCTCAGTTTACTTTGGACAGGCATGCCTCTGCACACTCACTCAAGCACATTTTCTCTTTTTGTTTCAGGTCCTACACTGATCTGAACCAAATGGACGAACACACAAGCAGCCAAATGAACAGCAGTTTGGACCCTGAGGATCACACGCTGTACTGGCATGAGAACTCTAAACCTGGAACAATTGTATAGGGGAGCTCACCAGGCACTACAACTGCAAGACCTACTCACTGAATTTTTCCACGTGCCTACAGAATGAACTGTCTTTCTACGGGCAAAGGGCTCCCAAAGATTCAAAAAGCAACAACCTCAAAGGAATGTAATCAGACAAAAACCTGAAGCTATGAAGCTATGTGTGATCAACTAGTTTTGTTTTTTTTCTTTTCGCGAGATTTTTTCGCAGGCCCTGCAAGGAAAAATTAGTCAAGCTGAACTTGCCATGGTGCGATGTGTGTGAGTGTGTTCCAAGCTGAACTGTCCATTTTTTTAAAGGTGGTGTTTGCGTGATGAATGATTGCACTTGCATACTGTGTGTGTGTGTGTGTGTGTGTGTGTGTGTGGACTTTTTGCACTTGCACAAGACTGCTGTGACCTCTTGGCTCTCTGTCTGTGGGGCGTTATTACCAGGATAATGACTGCGGCCTTCCCACACAGAAAGCCCCAGAGCAGTCCACATTAAGTTAGGGAAGGATTTCTAAAGTCATCGCACCAGTTAATGTCATACATGAAGGATTGAACGCAACTGGACTTTGGATTCTAAAGTGGAGCTGTTGTCCTGTCTTGCAGTCTTCTCCGTCTAAAGAACAGAACGGATCAGATGGTACAAGACGGTGCCCTTATACTCTGGATGTCCTGAGCTACTGAACACGTAGATCATCTAAATTCCTTTCTGTTTTGGAGGAAATAACTTAGTTGGCGTTTGAGCACACTGCCTCATGCAACTACATGAGCACAACATTCACGATGGCGCTCAGCCTTGCCCAATCAGCTGCCAGCCAGAGACCACTCACTATACTGGAATTACGGAGGACCCTTTGATAGAATCTGCAGTCAACTATTGCATTAGTATTCATACTCCTATTTTCAGTGTTTGTAAAAACTAAGAGTTGCCAAATGCCACAAAGTCCAACCTTTAAGTATGAACCATGGGGGGTTTGCATGGGTGACTTAACCAGCCCCTTATTTAGTACCATCTGGACGGTCACATTTCTTGTGATGGTGATATGACATATAGTACTGCAGAATCTCAAACGCTCTGAGAACGCCTACTGCATCCCATGCTGGAATCCATGGTGTTGTGCTCTTCTCCCACCTGCCTACTAGGAGAACTATGTATGTATATGTTGATAGTGTAAAAAGAATTTACTACTTTTTTGTCTATCTTTTTAGAGGGTTTTTTATGTTTTAAGAAGCATGTAATATATAGTTATCAAATTTGTTAAGCTGGTTCTTAGTAATTTGTATCATTTGAGACGTATTTGAATAAAAAAAAAAATACTTACTAAGAAAATCTATGTGTTGCCTCTATTTAAAAGTAGCTAACCATACGTTTGTTTGCACTTAGAATATTAGCAGAAGGTTTTTACTCTAATACGGGCTTAATCTTGACAGTGAATTACTGTAAAACCTCCATACTAATGGTGCATAATGAAGACGGGGCCAGTGGGCACGCTCCAAAGGGGGATTGTTTTATACTTCGTCTGATGTGGTAATCATGGCTTTAATCCCAAACTTTAGGGATGTATGCTCAGAGAATCCTGGTGGTGACTTATGCTCAACTCCAGATTTCCATTAAAGCCATTTAATTAAGCAGCTGAATGAATATCCACTGAGCCATTGTAATTACTTAATGGGCTTTTTGCCTCAAAGGAAGCCCATTGCAAGTAACTGCCTTTTCTTTCCCCTTTTCAAAAATGTATATCCTGACAAGGTGATTTTGTTTTCAGCAATAACACTGGAAGGATCTCTTCGGTGATCACAAACATGTGGTGTTTAGGAAAAGCTAGAGAGGTCTCAGTTTGGATAAAATCTTAGGCTTGTGAGAAACCTGCGAGTCTGGTTTCCCATAGGCCCAGCGCCACCGTCAGTAAGGGCTCCTTGGAAAGCTGCACATAGTCATGCCTGGAGAAGCTAATAATGACTTTGTTTGAGTTATAAGTGCCAGTGTGGGCAAAACTCTTGACTGGGATGTGTGCCTAATAACAGTCTCGACTGGTGAGTGAGTGTGCTTACCCGAAGGCAGAGCAGTAAACACTTCACACTGGCTGGAAGAATGAGGCTGCTCCCCACACACACCCACACAACACACACACGGTGCTGTGCAGTTGAACAAGTTTTTTTTTTTTTTTTTTTGTTATCTTTGAGTGTGCACTAAAACAAACTAGAATAACCAGTAAGCATCTGATTGAGAGTGACCCACCTTCTCTGGCGAGTGCCTGTTTCGTCTCTTCTCCAAATAAGCAAGAGGACGTCAGGGATTAAGCCATGTCTTCTGTGTGTTTGAACAAGGGGTGTGTTTGCGTGTGTGTCTGTGTGCATGCACGCACGAGCGAATACATTACTGTCTACGCTGGTCAAATGGTCTCTGTCAGTCAGTCATGTATGCTGCTTTCATTTTGTTTATCCCAAACGTCACTGAAGCTCCTGAGGCCACGGGTCCTTGTCTTAGCCAAACACTCAGACCCCTGATCTGCTCCTTTTCATTTGCCCTCGTCTCCTGTCAGTCACCAGCCTCCCCTTGAGGCAGAGGGGCAGGGCTGAGGGCTCCTCAGTGCACTGCAGCTCAAATGACCTCTGACCCTGAGGAGGGTGGGGGGTTGTTACTCTGGGTTTTCCAGGTCTCCTTGAGTATGGGGGAGATGTTTGGCGGCCTGACTGACTAGCTGGACGGCTGCAGCTGTCTCTCTCTCTCTCTCTCTCTCTGGCCCCCATTACACCACACGCTGCTGCTGCTGCAAACACCAGCTGTGCAAAGCCCCATTACCCACACACTGCCCCACTCACATAAAAGACAATGAGCTTTGTCTCCCTTCCTCCGGCCCGCTCCTCACCTCCTCCTTCCACTCCTCCCCTCTCATTGCAGTCCTCCACCTTTAACGTTGGGTGCAGCGCCGTGTGTGGATGGTGTGAAGCAAAGCTAGCCCATCAAGCTCAGGTCAAAGCGGTAATGCATCCCTGGGTAATATGGGGGTTTCAACACTGGCGCAGTCACCACACTCCACTGCACTGGGCACTGTTAACACCAGGAGGTGGGAAACGTCTTATCAGGGACTGCCTCACCTGCACTTGAAGGGCAGGAAAAGATGAGGTCATGTTTAACCTTTATGGGACAAGAGGGAGGAGGGGGAGGTTAGCTTCAGGGAAAAGTAGTTCAGCTTGATGAAAAGAGGTCTCATGACAGGCAGGTTCCTCCGAAGCTGGATAATGACAATGTGGGCCTCGATAATAACTCTGAGTCTATCCAGGGATACTGATAATGACATTGAGGCCAACCCCGAAGCCTCTGAGGGAAACCAGCCTGCGCTGTAACTGGTCATGATGGTTACATGCACATTGTTTAAGTATGGATGGATGCACCAATACTGACTATTTTGTTTGCAAACTACTCTTTAGGGCTAATTGGCTATTGCAAAACGGCACACCAGAAACAGATGTTTCCCTTAAATATCTCAAATAAGAGGCAATGTACGTATAGACAGAGCAAACAGCCTGAACTTGTGCCTGGACTGCCTAAGCACATGCCTGAACTTGTGCTGTAGCTGTCAACACTGCATTTAGTTTTCTAATTAATAATGCAACTTCAAAACAGAGTAAAAGACCTGTTAGCGCCTGCAAACACTGGTGCTGTCAACATTTTTGTAGCCACTCAAACAGCTACACACTATTAACTTTTCTATTATCCCTTTGCCAAGGAGATAAAGTCTAAACCCAAAGACCTCTTGCAGCCATATGTTCAGCAAAAGTCTATGTAGGCTACAAGAAGAGCTTCAAAATACTTTGTTGAAATAGATCACAAAGTCTTTCTAGTGTTACTACACCCACATGTGTTCTAAAGGCAAAGCTCTGAAGAAAATGTCTGTTGTGGAGAGACCTGGAGGTTTGAGACAGTGGCCTGTTTAAGATGTCCATCTAACAGCTGCATGGGGAGTGGGCACCAGGGCCTCTCCGGGTGTGACCAGAGACTTGACCCTTGGCCAAGCTGATAGAGCCAGCGAGACAGCAGCGATGGTGATGGCAGGAGGGAGGGAGCTTGTGTGTGTGTGTGTGTGTGTGTGTGTGTGTGTGTGTACGTGCTTCCTCACTATTGCACAACACCAGAGAGTCTGGTGGAGACCCTGGGGGGAAAAGTACCATGGCAGGCTGAGCATAAATCAGGTTTTAACACGACTGTGTTAAAAGACAAACGCGAGACCCAGAGTGGAGAGGGTGTTGTGCTGCACCTGAGTTAGCTCAGCGCGGCCCCTCCACCCCCCACTCGCTCTCCTTCTCATGTCACCCCAGGCAACAGCACAAACAGAGCGAGTGAGGGTAACCTTTCAGATCAAGGGCTTCCAAAGAGAACCCAGCTTCTGGCCTCAATACGCTTACACAAACTGAACAGACCAGAAGTCCTGATTTTCATTACACACCTCAGTTGACACCACACATACCCAAACACAACACACACACACACAAAAACCACATAGATTCCAATGACTTTTGGTAGCCATTTTAAATGAGAGCATGCAAGTGTTGAAAGTGCTGACTCAGTGATCCTATGAGGAGATTCCCTGTGAGAAACAGCAGATAAATCTCCCTCTGGCTCAGCTTCGCAGCTCAACTCCACTCTGTAATCTACTCCAGCCCATTGATTAGGCCCGGGCTGGGAGCTAGGGCAAAGGAGCTATCAATCACCGCAGAGGTACCGTCAAGATAAAAAACACATTTGAGAGGCCGAATACTGATGGGAGTGTGACAAGCAGTGTGAATACAAGGCAAACTCTTATTCGCCATTTGTTAAGTATTACAAATAAATCCCACTTTCATTCAGTTCACAGAGGGCTTTGACTCTTTATTTCAAAATATTGCATAGAAGTTTGTTGAGTTGTTTGTTGATAATTATTTAACACACAAGTCACTCACACATGCTTTGGAATCATTGATTGAACAAAAGCATTCAAACACTGTCTTTTCAATGCCCAGTTGCCTCTGCAACTTAATTTATCCATTTGGTAAGGATTTATATTGTTATTCTTGATATAACACATTAAAACACAAAAAACACCAGTACATACAGTTCAGAAAAAATATTAATAAACTGTATGAAACAGAAAAATCAACTAGAAGCAACTGAAAACTCATTCTCCATACATGGCTTTTTAAATAGAATATTGAGGATCACTATTTTCAACACTGCAGTAAATTTCATTTTTATGTCCTGATTGCACATGAAACCCGTGGAAGTGGTAAGTTCAACATTTTGGAAGGAAATAATATACTTTATATGTTATGACACTGTAGCACAACCACAAAGGGAGTGTGTGCGTTTAGCTCTGAGAGCATCTTTCTGACAGGGGCAGGGAGTGAAGCAGGACCTGAGGACTGCTTGACCGCTAGGTGTGTCCTGCATGTAAACTTGGATGGATTTACAAACAATGCAATCCCTTACATTCAGTGAACTGTGCTCAGAAAAGTCACATTATATCCTCTACCTGGAGTAGAGTTCAGTTCCCTAGGACCATGTGGTTCTACTAACCTACAAAATGGAATCAATTTATATGTATGACTGTGTGCGACTGTGTGCAACTGTGTGTGTGTGTGTGTGTGTGTGTGTGTGTGTTGGTTTTCACTCTTTCAGTTTCTTCATCATCTCATTCTCCAGGAAGTCCTGAATCTTGTTTATGCTCTCTTCCTGTTGTCCCAGTGCTTCCAGTATGATCCCCATTGGTGACTTCTTTAACCCCACCCCTTCAATCTTATTCTCCAGCTTATTCTTCATGTTACGCAGGCGCAGGGAAGCATGGGCGAAGATCACTGTGGTTCAAAAAAGACAAAACATCACAATGTGCATAGCCCGAATCCAGTGTTTGATCTTGACACGTCTCCTACTTCTGAACTTAAGAGTACACAGCCTACCACACACATCAGAACATAACCCTGCGATCCACTTCAATGCACATTAAATAAGCAAGCATACAGGAAAATCATCTCATGACACCTGGTGTGACACTAAGGAGACCTGGTGTGACACTGAGGAGGTTAGATTCAAATGAGTTTTGTTAAAAACTTCTCATGCATAGCAGACTTACACAGAAGGGGGAAGGAGATTCCAAAGATGAATACCATGACTCCTCCGAAGAGAGACATGAGGAAATAGCTTGCGAGCATCACCACAAAGACAAACAGGGTGGGGTTCTGCCTTTTGAGGCTCTTGATCATGGCCTTGTTCTCCGCAGCCCACACAGAGCCCATGAAGACCAGGGTGACCACGATGCCGCCCAGCATCATGCCAAAGGGATTGGTTAACCTATAAATATCACACAATAAATAACACACTGAGATTAGAGGAGCCATTTGGATGGAAGATGTACTTGCACAACACAATACTGGAAACCCCTGCCAGTTTGTTCCTGTTTTGGATGCACGATCCTAAATCCTTTATCAATAGCGCCCCCTTGTGCCTAACTTTTTGACTTCTTTCCCAAGATATGAGCAGAACATTCATTCAATCACATTATTAGCCAGTTGTGTACTTGCTCAGTAGTTAGCTGTTAAAGGAAGTCACAAAATTAACAAATAAGAATATATAAGCCATACAAATGCAAACCAATATAAAATGACATAAAGAAATAAACAGCATTAACTATTATTTTACAATTGCTTTTCGTTGTCTTTTTTCTAACCCATTTCACCTACAACTTGCATTATTCAAGGGTAGCGACAACTCACTGAATTTTATAATAATGAGGGGGGTCTACCCTATTTGATCACTGGACTGTGAGACACAGTGAGGAGACTTTCCTGACTCACTCAGTGTTTCTGAACCGAGCAGGCTGATGAAGCAGCACAGTAATGAGCAGCTGGTTCATCTGGGAACTTCCCAACCTCTTCATCCCCCATCAGCTGCTGATGTTTGGGATTATGGAGCCCTGCAGCCCCCAGCAACCATGTGTCATCAGGGTGAAATAGTCATATGCTGACTGACTATATTTAGAAAAATGGCCTCTGCATATCCACTGCGTGGGCTTCTTCAGTACAACTAATCCTCAAATGTGCTTCAATGTTGGTTTTCCATATGGATAAAAGGATAGACCAATGTCATTTTGTTTAGGCTACATCTGGATGTAATGCTAAAAAAAGTGTAAGCCTTCAGAATAGAAGTGCATATAGATTTCCCAGTGAGAACTAGGCTATAAATATCCAGTCCAACATTTCTTAACTTTTTATCTGACATGGGCTATCGCCTGGTCAGACTGGTCTAGAGAACAGATGATTCTTATATGAATACATGTTGCAATCTAAGGCAAACAGCTCACCACCAACATGTAACAATGTTACACAATGGACATTTTGATTAGTCTCAGCTAGTTCAGGACTGTCGCAACATGAATACAAATCTATACAGATCCTTTCAATGCACAGAATCACTGCTTACAAATCATAACTCGAAGTAGGCTACTCCAAAAAGATTTAACAATCATCATATATGACACTTTTGAGATGGAGTGCCTGACCATCTAAGGTTAGAATCACTTGGTCATCTGCACAGTATTTACGTCACTTTCCCCTTCTGAAAGCAGGTCAATCCTCCTGGACTTTTTAACAAAAAAAACTGTAGGCGAAAACGCAGTTGTAGATTTGGCTTTGCTAACTTATGCGAGAAAGAGATGACTTTTGTTTTGAAAATTCATCACTGCAAAGCAGCTAGCTTACCCCACAAGCAGGAAGACAACGATTGCCATCGCCAAATAATTTGTTTGATAGTAGAGAAGATTGCTAACAACTCTGTTGTTCCATTTCGCCAGGTCGCGCACATCGGGCTTGCCGAACCTTTCAGACCCAGGGAAAAAGTCATCCCAGGGTCTGAGTGGTGCTATCTCAACTTTAGCCATTTGGCCACTGTTACGTCCAACGTTGTGACCAACTACAGTTCTCGGCCGATATTCTCGCGATGATTTATGAATAAGTCGTGAAAACCTAGCAGCTAGACCGCAGCTTCCTTTCGCTGTTTTGCTTTAGAGAGCATCTGACAGTTTGGCTGTCAGTCACTGACAGGGTAGGCTATTTGGTCAGAGTAGCCTGGGTTAATAAGTGACAAGCACCAGATGATGTTGTTAGGAGAATACGCTGATGTTGTTAGGAGAACACGCGTGACTTTTATTTTGTTAAATGAGTTGACCTATAGGTAAACATTAGTTCAGCAATAGATAACTTATCAGTAGACACAAAGACATCATGGAGATTTCACGGCATGTTTATTGCATTTCATTGTACCCTAATATACAGCAGTTTAATAGTCTATTTTTTCCCCCATTATTTCCAAATTATTTTCAAGATGCTGCAACACTAAATAAAGGGGAACAAGTATGAAACTCCTTAATCAAAAAGTTGCAACACTTCCACGATTGTAATAATTTCATTTGAACTTGAAGTTGAGACTTTTTTTTATCTTTATGTTTTAGCCAAACAGGATCAAGCGCTCCAGTGACGTCATCATAATGAGACTCGTCGTTCTGCTCTCATGAGTCTGCTACATGCAAGCAGAGAATGTCTATGCAAGTGTGACATACTACCTGTATTGAATAAGTTAAATCGCTGCATGACAGTATGAGGTCAGTAAGGTGAATTCATACCATTAGGCCTACCACCGATTGTATAACTCTGAACTCTCATAACTTCGCATTGGCACTTTGGCAGGCACGGCACGGACGGGCAGGCAGGTCGATGGTCAGACTAGCTCGTTGGTAAAATATAGTAAGCCTTAGCTGCTACTTGCTCTTACTGTTTACATTAGTTAACAGATGTGGGGACGAATATTTCTGAATCCCACTGTTGGCAGAGCACTTGTTTGGACTCGAAGACATTTCTTCACCATGCAGTTGAAAACGAAGGATTTCCAGTCATTATTTACAGATGGACTAAATGGCATTGCAGGTGAAAACTCTCTCTCTCTCTCTTGAAGGCTGCCGATTGGCGTTTGATGTGGAAGGCTGTTTTTTGTGTTGCTGTTTAAGTAACGTCACTGTGTAGGCTGTGTGTGTATACGATATTTTAATAGATGGTACTAGTTCCATATGCACATGCTTTTAACGTTTTGTTTATTGACGAGGTCATGCATAGACATAGACACATAGATTAATAGGTTAAATTGCTGATTCATATCATCTTTGGTGCACATAGTAATTATAACAATACAACTTAAAACATTAGCAGCATAATAAATTATATACTTTTGCTCTTCCAGGCCTGTTTGAAAAGAACAAGTTTGAGTTGAGGATTGCTGGAGGAGCAGTACGAGACCTTCTGTCTGGGAAGCGACCAGAGGATGTGGACTTTGCCACCACCGCTACCCCTGAGGAGATGAAGAGAATGTTCCAAGCTGCAGGAGTACGCCTGATCAATAACAAAGGCGAACAACATGGAACCATCACAGCCCGGGTATGTCGCAACAATCTAGGCTACTGAAGAGAGTGGAAAGTTACCACCATACTGTGAATTAGACGAACGTCTAGCTCTGCCACCGGTGCGCTCAGGCCAATCCTAACTTTTCTCATCTGTTGTTCCTCGTTGGTGGAACGCACTGCCAGTTCCTACAAGGGCAGGGACATCCCTCTCCATCTTTAAAAAAAACTCTGAACACCCAGCTCTTCAGAGAACATCTCCTCTCATAGCACGACTTACAACTAGTCTTGCTGATCCTAGCACTTACTACCTGTCTAGAACTGACACTCATCTGTTTAAAAAACAGCACTCACTGATGCACTTATTCTTCACTGATGCACTTATTCTTCACTGATGCACTTATTCTCTACCTTTTTTAAATTGTCCTAGAATTGTTGAGAGAATTGTGTTAAAAACTTAAACTGTTTGCCATGTTGTTAGTCGCTTTGGTTAAAAATGTGTCAGCCAAATGTAATGTAATGTAATGAATTGCACTTCAGCGTGTGTATGTGTTTATTAAATGTTTGAATTGTGCTTTTGTTCAGCTGCACGATGAAAACTTTGAGGTGACCACCCTGCGTGTGGATGTCCAGACTGATGGGCGGCACGCAGAAGTGGAGTTCACCACCGACTGGGAGAAGGACGCAGAGCGCAGAGACCTCACCATCAACTCCATGTTTTTAGGTGTCTACCAGTCTCCTCATATTTCATTCTATTAAAGTGTGAGCACTAGGGATGCACCAATATTTGTTGATACCGATGTTTAAAATAACAATATGGCCGTTACAGATATTTTTTATTTGTTTGTTTTGCTTATTTTTTGTTGTAAATTATACCCTTTAGTAGAGTGGAAACAAAAATATTAATTAAAAAGAATAACTGAATAATTTCTTTCAGGCCTTCATAGCACCATCTCTGAATGTTCCAGTCTCCACATAACACAGCATTTACCTTGTGCAGAATTGATGCAATATAACAAATAAACATCAGCCACTACCATTGGTAAACATCATACAAATTAGCCGATATCAGTCAAGGCCGATATATGGGTGCATCCCTAGAGAGTACATTACAGTGCATCATTTATCATAAATCAACCTGCATTTACACATGGTTTTGCCAGAGGCATAATAACAATTTTCTGATTGTCACTTTGGTTAGGACTGGACGGAACTCTGTATGACTACTTCAATGGGTATGAAGACCTCCAGAACAGAAAAGTACGGTTTGTTGGCAGTGCCTCCCTCAGGATACAGGAGGACTACTTGCGCATTTTAAGATATTTCAGGTATGTCAGTTTTTAACATCTGTTGTGTTGCACTTATGATATCATGATGTGCTGCATTTAAGAGCAAACATTTATGTATCACAAAGATATGTTCAGTGTGTTCAGTTCAGTTTGAGGCGTTCATCAGCCTAATACACTGCCTGGCCAAAAGAAAAAGGTCACACACTCGTTGGACCGCCTTTAGCTTTGATTACGGCACGCATTTGCAGTGGCATCGTTTCCACAAGCTTCTGCTACAACATTTATTTCCTCCAGCGATGCATTCATTTTTTGCCAAGATCTTGATGAAGTATTGATGACGGGAGATTCAGACCACTGTGCAAAGTCTTCTCCAGCACATCCCAAAGATTCTCATTGGGGTTAAGGTCTGGACTCTAGTGGCCAATCCATGTGTGAAAATGATGTCTAACGCTCCCTGAACCACTCTTTCACAATTTGAGCTCGATGAATCCTGTCATTGTCACCTTGGAATATGGCCGTGCCATCAGGGAAGAAAAAAATCCACTGATAAAATAACCTGGCCATTCAGTATATTCAGGTAGTCAGCTGACCTCATTCTTTGGGCACATAACGTTGCTGAACCTAGACCTGATCAACTGCAGCTCTTACCTATTTGCTTAGTTAAATCCTGGTGGTGACATTTTTCAACAAAAAAAATGTTCTCTCTCTCTCTCTCTCTCTCTCTCTCTCTTCCATTCCCTCCATTTGACTGTGACGATTAGGTTCTATGGCAGGGTGGCCAATGAACCAGGAGAGCATGATCCCAAAACCCTGGAGGCCATCAGAGAGAACGCCCGTGGCCTGGCGTCCATATCTGGGGAGCGCATCTGGGTGGAGCTGAAGAAGATGGTGACAGGAAACCACGCTGCACATTTATTAGCGCTCCTCTATGAGCTGGAGCTGGCACAGTACATGGGTAAGGTTGAGGCTAAGGCATTAGACTAAGGCCAGAATTGTTCTTGAAGCATTTAGCATCGCCCTGGCACTTGTATATTGTTATATAGACCTTTTCAAACTGTTCCTTGAAGGTTTCCGGTTGAAACGTTCAAAACCAACGCCGATACTTTTTTTTTCGTCCCCAAGTTACCATTAGCTCAATGTTGTTTTCTGTGCCACTGGAAATGCCTTTGGAACACACCTGTTTGTTTATGCAGTTTAAAGGGCCTATAGAATATAATCCATATAACATTTTATTGGAATCAATGTAGCAATTTAGATCGATGGTGCTCACGTGCTTATCACTAATCACGTCCGTTAAAACGAGAGGGGAGCACATATTTATGTTTCATTAGCCTAGTTAGCCTAGCTTAACATGTCGGTAATTCACTGGAAATGAGTAGCCACACCAGTTAAAGCTAAAAGGGAGCTATAGGCTAACTCCTGTAACCCACTTTCAGTGAATTATGCCCAGGCTCCCAGGCTGGGTTATTGCTTGGCACAAACAGAGGAGAAAAGAGCTTGTATCCTCTTATCCAACTCTGGGGTAGACGGCAAATAAGCTAACCTTTGGCTAACCAATTCTTTTGCAAACTACAATTTTTAGAAAAGGAGAGGTTTTAAAGGTAAACTAAAAGTTAAGTCGTGGGAGCCAACTGCCTATGTGTCTACTCCGCACGCCTCATACCGGAAGTCTTCATGCCTCTGGCTAACCAATTCTATGCTGTTAAAAGCCTTACGTAGATGAATCATACAATCAGCATTACATCTGACAAATGAAAGATTTATTTCTTAAATAAAGATTATGACTATTGCAGCATTATTGTCATGATATTAGGTGCTGCTTGAGAAGATTATATTTTCAAATGATTAGGTTACAAAACATTTAATCACTGTGATCCTACTCACTTTGGGATTCCAGACATTCCAAATATTCCTTTATTTGCCTTCCCTAGGTTTGCCACCAGAGGGCAATGTTGAGGAGATGAAACAGGTGTGGAGCTGTGCCCAGAGCCTGTCTCCAAAGCCCATGACCATTCTGTCAGCCCTGTTCCGCAGAACGGATGAAGTGGACAAGCTGGACCTGCGGCTCCGCATCTCCAAAGAGGAGAAAACCCTGGGCCTCTTCCTGGTCAAACACAGACGGTACCTTGTGAAGGGTCAAGATGAGGATGACCGTCTCAGGCCATACACAGATTTCATCATTGACGTAAGCAGAACCAGTGTTGACAAGTGTTTCCTCATTCAAGTAAGCAGAAACCGTGTCTGGCAAAGTTTAGCTTGAAGTTGTTGAACATTTTGATTCAGCTCTGACTTCCTGTCAAAGTAAATAGGAAGCATTGTTTGGTTGTATGGGGACCATGGCAAGCACTGATACCTTACCTCAGGGTAAATAATATTAATACCATGGCAAGCACTGATACCTAGGCTAAGGGTAAATAATATTTTGGTCTGTTTTGCCTCCTCTGGCCATTTATGTAAAGTAAACCACATTGTCATAGAATTTGTTTATAGTTCATAGTTCGGTGAACTATTTTGGATACATGTACTGTTTTGCAGAATATATCAGTGCAGTTTCCTCATTGAGAACCAAACAAATGCATTTCCTCCAAAAGGTTATTGTTCCTGTAAAATTCCCCACGGTAGTAGAAGTGAGCGCCCCACTGCCCTTAGTGTGAAGTTGAACCTGTTACATGTATTGATTTATGACTGTTGGTGTGATAAAGTTGTGCTTAGATGTATACTCTGTGTGGAGATACATATGATGTGTGTGGAGTTAGTTTTTAAAAAAATAGTTACATTTTTATCAACTGTCTATTTCTATTCTATTGATATCTATGTGTGTCTGCAGAGCCGGGAGGTGGATATTCAGAGTAAAGTGTGTGAGCTGCTCAAATACCAAGGCGAGGAGAAGCTTCTAGCGGAGATGACCAGCTGGTCCATCCCTCGTTTTCCCGTCAGCGGGCACGACCTGAGGAAGATGGGCATCACATCGGGCAAGGAGATCGGCACCATTCTGCAGGGCCTACGCGACACGTGGAAGAAGAGCCGCTACCAGATGGACAAAGAGGAGCTCCTCAGTACAGTCCATCAATCCTGACGACCAACTTGTGAAGTCAAGTGGTGTTTGTTGATAATGACAGTCCTGATGAATGCCCACAACTGTGAAGCCACAATTTCAAACAAATGGAGACTCTGGAGTTGTTGTGATTTTGTAGGCGTCTTCTCATCAACTACAGTGTGGACGATGACTATGAGTAATAACAAGCTGCAGCTGTGGTATTTGCAATTTGCATGGATAATTTGAGTTCTATTATATTTTGAAAGGCCATGGGCACTGGCAAGATGGTGGCTATTGTAGCAGAAATGCTTCCCTCATGGATCGCATAAAGATTTTGTGTTTTGTGTTTTGGAGTGATAATTGCATTATTGATGAAGTACAGAGCATTGAGAGGCATTTGGCATTGTGCCGATGTTTTTTCAATGCATCACAGAGGTGCTGAGGTACCTTAACTTCCTGTTCTTTCCCAATAAATAATTCTTAGAGCTCATTTTTTGTACAAAAGAAATTCATGAAATTGTACTTGAATGCGTTAAAGAATGTCAAGTCTATTTTCGGTAGAAGAACGTTGAGTCCGCACACCAGAATCTGCTCCTTAGCGTTTTTTTATTTGTAGGCTATAGATAGATAGATAGATAGATAGATAGATAGATAGATACTTTATTGATCCCCAGGGGAAATTCAAGATCACCATATGTCACCACATGTGACTCTTCGGTTCCCAGCCCTTCATCAGACATGACTGATGTTTGCCTTCTGAGGGCCTTACAGGCAGCAATTGATTTGCCTAATGGAGTGCTCCTTCTGTGGTCATCCCTTTCCACTCCTCCAATCTTTACAGTGGGTCATGGACGTGAAGACTCAATCAGCAGCACTACACAGAGAGGTGGCCAGTCAGAATTGGAGGATGACTGAGTGCAGAATGGTCACTGGAGAATAGATTGTAGGAGACATCACGCTGGGACAAACGTTCTCCTTTTATCCCCTAAATGAAACCAATGCATTTAGCTTATAAAGCCTGAGGGACAAGGGCATCTTTAAGGAGCCAGTCCAGATGTGAATCTCATTGAACATCTTTGGTATGATGTGAACCTGAGGGTTCCCAAACATTGCCCTTCAGATTGGACAGCTTATTAAAGTAGTTAGAGCCTTCTGCAGGGAGACATTTTTAACATCTAACATTTTTAGAGGGTTGATAAATAAGCAAAAGAATGAACATGATTTGATATTATGGGGTAAATATAGGACTCATTTTTGCCCTAATTTTTTTTGCATTTCGGACTTCTGTTGAAGGCTAGGTTAGCCTATGATATTAACAATACATTGTTTTGCACCTGTCAGTTTATAGTCATGTGATGGAAACATATGCACCCAATTGTAATGTGATTTTTTACAGTGGGTACTATTAATTAAATTCCCTAATCCCTAACTTCACAACAGTTCATGACATGTGATGACAGCCCCCCACCCCCCTGCCACTGGCAAGCTAGGCCTACAATATCAGTCCCCGCAGACTGTTGTTATAATTAGCAATATAATCAGCAATATTGCCAGAGTGAAAACTACTGGCATGGTGTCCCTGTTAATATCAATTCATTGAAGCCCTTTGAAGGTGTAATGATTTTTTTTCGGTGGCCTCTATGCACACAAATTATCTACAACCCAGGGGGCTAAGCCCCCCCCCCGTCTTTCAATACAAGTGACATCCCTGCTTCCCAATAATCATATACAGTTAATTAAATGTATTTTTTCTATCTCTCTTCTCATCTCACAGGGTCTGCATTTTTATTGTTGTGATAACTGTAAGCTTAGCTTGCACTTCCAAACCTCCAGTGAGGCTTCCAAGCTCGTCTAGGAGGGAAGGTGATGTGTGCTGATTCTGAATGCCTGTGTGCTGTGAAGGAAAGCTCCTCCTACGATGTGCCAAGGATAAAAACATAACCCGCAACTTTATACTCTCACTTCACCGCACGGCGGCTTCGCGCGCAATCTAGTAAACTTTTCCCCTCCAGAATTTTTTAAATAGGCCTATTTTACAATGTAGACAGTTTTTTTTTCTTCGCTTGACACGTTGTGTGCAACTGTAAGCTACTGAGGATGTAGAGTAAATGATTTCAAACTTCCAAGTTATCTTAAATGATAAAAAGGAAAATGTCTTTATTCACGTCAAATGAGACAAATTCCAGTTTGAAAAAGGAAACTAGCCTTGATACGCCGCGAGATGAAAGTCTTGCGCGAGTTGAAATAGCTATTTTGAGCATAATCTTCCTCTGCGCAGCAGTGCTGAATTTCGGACTCCTCTTGGTTCTGTGGAAGAGAAGAAAGCAAATGTCTCGAATGCGTGTATTCGTCTTTCATTTGTGCTTGGCGGATCTTGTCGTCACTTTTTTCCAGGTGTGCCCTCAACTAATGTGGGATATCACCGACAGATTCAGCGGCCCTGACATGTTATGCCGGTTGGTGAAGTACCTTCAGGTGGTCGGCATGTTCGCCTCTACTTACATGATCGTTGTGATGACTATTGACCGCTACCAAGCCATCTGCAATCCCATGGTAACTTTCCAGAGACGCCGTGCGCGATGGAACGTCCCCGTCTGCATCGCATGGGGAATCGCTCTAATCGGAAGCCTCCCTCAGATCTTTATCTTCTCCCAAGTTGAGATTGCTCCTGGGGTTTTTGAGTGCTGGGCTGACTTCATACGACCATGGGGACTGAAGACATACATAACATGGACAACTTTAGTAATTTTCGTGTTGCCCATAATGACTGTTGTTGTGTGCCAGGTGCGCATTTGTAGAGCAATTCAGATAAACCTCTACATGAAGACGCACCAGAACGAAGAGGATGTAATCAAGCAGCCACTGCCGTCCAGAGCCAGCAGTGTCGCTGGAGTGTCTAAAGCAAGGATTAAAACAGTGAAAATGACTGTTGTTATAGTGCTTGCCTACATTCTCTGTTGGTCCCCATTCTTTACAGTTCAGCTGTGGTCAGTTTGGGACGATGACGCACCGACTGAAAGTAAGAAAAATATTTAAAGCCACTTAAAGACAGTACTCATAGGCTACTGTGGTTCTGGTACATTTTTGTCGAATCTGTAATGGCTCTGGTTGGATGTTAAGACTGATTGAAGTGTTCAGATGTTAAGACTGACTGAAGTGTATGTGAAATCAATGCGCATTTTAATGAATCACGTGTTATTTTTTCCAGGTGCGGTCTTTACCATCCTCATGCTATTGTCCAGTCTGAACAGCTGTGCCAACCCTTGCATCTATCTCCTCTTCAGTGGGAAGTTTCCTAGACGGATCATGGCACTTCTGTGTACGGGTCAAAGGAGCGGTAAGGAGTCTAACCCAGATGAAGCAACCGTAGTCAGCACACTTTACATGAGCCTGAAGAGCGTATCGGACACTAGGTGAGCCAGTGCTCTACAATTGATTCGAACAATCATGAACAGACATTGCAGACTCCCTCGGAAAAGTGTTGCAAATGTAATATGCACTATGATGTGTTTGAATGAGTATGAAAGTGCTGTAAATAGCGCCTGGTTAGTTCAAATCATGTTGAGAATGAAACGTTTTCAACAGTGTGCATCGACTTTGTGTAAAATATCCCAATGCTTCTATTAAGCAGGCTAGACTTTCCACTACTTATGCTAATGCATGGCAACCGGCTGAGCAGTGGTGGAAAAAATGCTTAAGTTACTTGTGCTTCTATCATTTTAATTGGCAGTGACATTTTGAGATGTATTTCTCCACCACAGTTCAATTATGTAATATGATATGAATATGATGATACCTTCAGATGTTCAGATGTTTAATATTCAAACTGTATATTGTGCCACATGTTTTTGCTCTTACTTCTTATGTTCATTAAAGACTTTGCCTGATTGTCTTCAGTCAACTCAATTATGAAATCCATGTGGTACATTTCAAGTGATATGACATGGCAGACACACAATGAATACTTTAAACATCAATCACATCAATGCATCCATAACATTCACATAAAACACCGGGGCATGATTTTGAAAATGTAGCACTTCTAAAGAGGACATTTTACTTTCAGTATTGTATCCTGAAGTAATTATGTGAGTAGCATAAATTCACCTTTATTCAATGTCTGGTTTAATTCTTTCACGTTAGATTCTTTGAAAATAAGTCAAGAATGGTGATTCCTTTTCACTGTATCATATTCCTAAGATAAAATGTGATCCCTTCAGACATTCCTCATAAAAGGTTTTACATCAGACATCTTCACTGCTTTCAGCATGATGTTTTGTCTTTTCAGTCAATAATAGCCTATTTTAAATAAAATAAAATGAAAGATTTAAAGAGGGAAACAGAAATTGCTAAAATTTCCAAAAAGCTGAACAATGACTGTTAAGATTGTGTCGGGTCACAATACCGTAAGTTAAGCCAGCATGCCAGAATTCATTCAGAGGTAAATGTGGTACGTGATGACGAGACAAGACAATCAATGAATTTGTACTGACATTCCTCAGTAGGTCATTCAACAGCCTGGGCTCAAATGACTGTTGGACTGTTGAGACTGTCACTTTTATGAATGCTTTATAAAAAAGGCTACAGATGCTCATGCTTTTATACACAGCAATGAAAAGGTGTAGAGAGCAAAGGTGTGTAATGACAGTGGAAAGTGCAGGGTCTGTACTTTATAGTTCTGCCTCTCATATAATCATCCCTTGTGTGTCAGACATCTTACTCTCCCGGCTGTGACCTTTCTCAAATGGAGGGAGAGTAATCATTATTCCTGGCTCCAAACAATCACCTGACAGACCTGCCACTCTCTGTCCCTCTCTTCCTCTGCCGGAAGGCTCTCACGGACAGGATGGCAGGAAGGAGGCATATTATCTATCTCACATCCAACGCATGGATAAACATGGGTTGTCCACAGTCACTATCATTTTGCTGTTGCAAGATTTTGCTGTTGTGTGTAGTCTTTTACAGTTCATCATTTCATGCCTTGATTCTGTAAGACCATAAAATGAATGAATACAATTTTGACTTTGTAAATATTACTATTATATTGGAGGTATTAAATCCATGAGATCAGTATTCATTGCTTCAGGCAATAGGTTGCAATAAACAAATGGTATATAAGAACATAAAGCAATATGACAGAACTGACTTGAATTGAACTTAATCACTGGCTGTACTTTGAACTAGGATAGCTAAAACTGACTCATTTATTGTGTGGGCTAAGCAGGCATCCAATCCCTTCCAAACCCTTGCGTCCTTTAAGACAGTGTACAGTAGGAGATGTCAGGCTGGAGTGAACACAGCATTTCCTTACTGCGTACGTGTCCCTGGTCATCTGGTTTATCTAGCCAACGCCAGGACAGGAGCTGCAGCGACAATAGACTCAACTGTTCTAACAGACCAGCACGCCAGACAGTCAAGGTAATGAGTCAGTGCCAAAACACAGCTGTGGTTGTTGTTTGTCACAAATGTTGTTGTTTTTTATGAAAAATTTAATATTGTTTTTTTTACTATTATTATTGTAGTGCGGTTATAGGATTTTGGCAGGATTTATAGACCTTAATGCTTAATATGTTTGTCTTGTCACCAGGGCTTATGATGATGTCCTCAATGATTGCTTTGTCAACAACAAGAGGTTTCCTTAAAAGCTTCCGTCATGTCTCTTTAGTGTTTGTTTCCTCATTTGCTTCAGAGATTCATTAAGTGTTTGCATCAGCTGCTCTGGTAGGTCAGAGACTGCACTTGTCAACACAGTAAGCTATTGTCTTGCATGATCTTCATATATACAGTACATATTCTCGGCAATACAATGCAACTGTATTTTACAAAAGCTGCAGTAATTGTCATCCAAACCAAATGAAACCTAATCGTGTTTTGGCCACTGTGCCATGCCGTACCCAGGTTTGTTGTCCCGGCCCTTAAATCAGTTTGTTCTAAGCTTTTGAAAGGCTCCTACTGTATGCTTTTGTGAGGGTCCTTGTCTGTACATCAGGAATATTTTGTTTTGGCTTATTCCCAAGAAATGTTACACAGCCTTTTGTGTTGAGTGTCAAGAATGGACGCCTTGACATGCACACTACAACCCGCTGCTATTCTCAGTGGCTACAGGGTAAATATTTGGACATGATCTATCTCTTATTTAACTATGGCTGTGCTAGCAAATGCAGTGTCTTAGCGCTGTACAGGGACATTCAACATTAACCATATACCGTTTCAAACTTAACAGTGAGAAATTACGTTTTCAGCAATTCTTTCTTTTCCTACCATGCATGTAAACTTCAGTGGTATTCTATACATACAATGGCATGGAATGTAATCATACAGTAAATAATTGTACAATTAGATTGCACTGTTGATATGTGGAGTACAATACTGTAAAATTTATGATGAATATTATTAATAATTATCACACAGTGATATTTATTTGATTTATTCTCTGTAGGGCAATAAGAGGTATTACATCTGAAAATGGAGACAGGGGTATTTTCATACAATCTCTCTGAATGTACATGTGAAATGAGCTTTTGTTTTTATGTCAATTCTTTACTTACTCTAGAGCTATAGAATGGCTCGGAACCACAAAGAGTTCAACTAAAATGTAGACTACACAGACTTGCTTTAAAAGCCTACAGTATATTTGACAAATATGTATTGACTTTTTCTGTATCTTAATCCCACTGTTGTCAAGCTTTTCTCTCTGTGCCCCTTGAACATGAACGCTCAAGCAGTGAAGTGTAATATAAGCCATGCCTGTGTGAATACGTTTCAAATGAAAATGCCTCAAGTTGTACATTTCCCCAGTTACTTTTCCCCTCTAAATCCTACCATTGGTGTTATTTACATGGGCTCCATGCAGTTGTGCCCAGGACAGTGCCGTTGGAGAGTAAAACATGATATCATCTGTTTGGGTAAACTTCCATTTCTATTTTACATTAGCATTCCCAAAGCATCCCTCTGCTGTTCCCACCATAGTGAACATGATTGCCACAGTCATTAGCCCCTTTATGAATGCTGTTAATAGATAAGCTCTAGTGCCAATTCTGACCTAATGATGCCTCTTCTTTTGATCTCCCCTACCAAACACCCCCCCGCCCAACACACACACACACACACACACACACACACACACACACACACACACACACACACACACACACACACACACACACACACACACACTCACTTGCTCTCTCCCAGCAGGATGCATGGTAGAACATCTTCAAAAGGGCTTTGTGGTGGAAGGAGATTGCGCTTACACTGTGACTGTCAGAGGAGCCGCGCTGAAGTGAAATACGTCTGATTGGAGTTATGTAAGCTGCTGATCTTTCTCTCTCTCTCTCTCTCTCTCTCTCTTTTTATCTCTCTTTTTATCTCTCTCTCTCACACACTCCATAGGTTCTGATTGACAAGGGAAAGGATTATTAGTGAATGTAAGCATGCCACTTTTAGTGAGAATAACACAGAGTGCTGGCATCTCAAAGAAGACCTTATACACACAGTCATTTTAGTGACTGTGCCAGTGGAAACAGCAGTCTGTCTTTCATACAAATGCTCATCTTAGAGCTGTTTAACATATAAACAATATTGTGTGCATTATTCTATATGAAAAAGAAAACTTTAATTCTATGTATCTTTTTGCATATTGTGACGACCCTCCCCTCCCCCTGCTGTCTGTGTAGAGGCCTATGCATCGACTGGGGTTGTTAATTGACTGATTGCACCTGGAGTGGGCGTGTCTATATAAGCCTGAGGATCAGCCTCATTTGGCTGGGGGGACTCTTTCTGACATTCTAACTCTTGTACGCAGACACACATTGAGACTTTCATTCACCACATCCAGACACTCAACATCATTTGCACACACTCTTTTCTCTTTCCCATGTGCTCACACATCCATTCTTTCAAACTCTACTCCGTCATTGCAGGCATTTCCATCTTTACAACTGCAACCAGTAGCCCTATCATATCCCACAGACACAGTTTTCCTGTTAGTAAATAAACTTAAGTATTGAAATTGCATTTGGTCTTGGCCTCCATTTCATGTTTGCTGCCCACACGAGCCTGGGCCGTAACAATATCTTAAAAAAAATATAAAACTGTATACTTAAAAGAGTGCGTAACTTCATAACCTCATAAAACCTTAGTGCTGCTGTCTGAACAACAACAACAAACTCTGTTCATGTTATGTGGGCAGAAAACACATTAATGAACACACTGCAGAACCAGTAATGAGCATCTGCTGGGCCAATCATTTCTCAGAAGGGTGAATTACATTCAGATGCTCACCTTAACTGACACCATAACAATTACCATGCCATTACCATCAGGCCCAGAGTGGGTAATCGGGAGAATCATGAGAATTCCCGGTGGGCCGCTTCGCTTTTGGGCCGGTCGAGGGGAAAATATTGACATTTGCCACGTTAATTTATCTTCTCTTAAAGTAGGCTACACACGTTCCGCATTCTATGCCTAACACCGCAGCCTCTGCATGGGTTGTTGTTCTTCCCTCCCAAGAAGAGTTGGTTGGGTCCACATATACCATCTTTTCTAAAAATGTTTTTAGGGCCCCCCTCTAATTGTCGGTTATGGGGAAGGAGGGGAGGGGGGGGGGGGGGGGTTGCTTTGTTTGATGTGATTTCCTGTATTCTGGTGCATTTTGGGGATGGCCAATACTTTAATTCAATCAGATTCATAGCCTACACCCTGATTTGTTGATATTAAGGCAATGATTCCATGCAAAGGCTTGGGCTTCAGGGCCCCCTGACCTCTTGGGCCCCTGGGCCTGGGCCCGGTAGGCCCGTGCAGTAATCCATCCCTGGGCATAGCTCACGGTCCGCTGGCATTTGCTCATCGGTTCTCTGGCGGGTTGCATACAAATGGCCCAATATGTTGCCACTATTGGTCTAAAATCGTTTTCATTTGTTCAGTTATACTCCATATATCACTTTTATTAACTTTTCTTAATATTCATGACAAGTTAAATTTAAAGAGATGGTGGTCCAACGGTGGACCACAAATGGCACGCCACCGGCGGCACACCACCAGTGGTCCGCCATCTGACAATCTGATTTTGCTATCTGGGCTAGAGAGGACAATAGAGTAAACCATATGAATTAATATGAAATGTTGTTATTTAATGTAAGAAAGAACCATTATTTACTGTAATAAAGAACAGTATATGACAGCTATATGCCTTGTTTGCTCAGAAGTGGGTGTAGTAAAGGAGTAAATCACCAAACAATATGATAGCTACCCATGCAGAAAAACATGTAAACAATTCAGTATGCCTCTTTGTGGAATTGTGGGATAGATGAAAAGTGGCCCCACTCCGGCCCTGATTACCATGCATGTTCATGATTCAGACCCAAGGAGAGACTAATGACAGGCACTTGGTCAGCATCTATCTGGGCTCAACACTGGCCATTGTTCAAATACACAGATCACAATAACATTATGATGACCTGTGTAATATTGTGTGGGTCCCCCTTTTGACGATCTGGCATTAGCAGCAGATCCTTTAAGTCCTGTAATTGGTGCCTCCACATTCCACACAGATTCTTGATTGGATTGAGATCTGGGGAATTTGGAGACCAAGTCATCACCCTGAACCTGTTATGTTCCTCAAACCATTCCTGAACCACTTTTGCTTCTTGGCAGGGTGCATTATCCAACTGAAAGAGGCCACTGCCATACTGTTTCCATTAAAGGATGCACATAGTCTGCAATAATGCTTGGTGGTACATGTCAAAGGAGCATCCACATGAATGGCAATAGGTTTCCCAGCAGAAAGCAGACGATTGGCCAAAGCATCACACTGTGTCCGCCAGCTTGCCCTCTTCCCATAGTGCATCCTCGTGCCATGTGCTCACCAGGTAAGCGACGCACATGTACCTGGCCATCCAAGTGATGAAAGAAAACATGCTTTATCACACCAGGCCACTTTCTTCCATTGCTCCGTGGTCCAGTTCTGATGCTCGTGTGCCCATTGTCAGGGGTCAGCGTGGGCACTCAGACTGGCCGGTGGTAATGCAATTTGTCCCCACGTGCACTAATGAGCCTCGGCCGCCCATAACTCTGCCGCCGATTCAACGCTTTTTTCTTTTTTTTTGCTTACTAATTATTCCTTATTTTTAATTTTTACCTTGTGTGTTTTATGTTTTTTTTTTATTATGATCTTTACCTTTTGAACTATTCTTTGACTATATTGCCCTTCTATGCTTTTATTTGTTATTATTGTTTGGTTTTGTATATGTAAAGCACATTGAATGACTCTGTGTATGAAATGCGTTATAGGCTATAAATAAACTTGACTTGACTTACCTTCTTTGAAACTCTTTTGACAGGTACTGAATGCTGCAGACCGGGAACACCCCACAAGAGCTGCTGTTTTGGAGACGATCTGAACCAGTCATCCAGCCCATTTTTCCTAACACATCAACTTTGAGGACAACATGTTCAATTGTCCCAGCCGTGGCGCAACTGGTTGGGGCACCTGCACCGTACGCCGGCGGTCCGGGTTTGATTCCCGCCCCGTTGTCCTTTCCGGATCTCACCCAGACTCTCTCTCCCACTCACTTCCTGTCACTCTCCACTATCCTGTCACGTTAAAGGCATAAAAAAGCCCCAAAAAAATACTTAAAAAAAAAAAAAATTTCAATTGCTGCCGGATATATCCCATCCACTGACATGTTCCATAAGAATGAGATAATAAGCGCTATTATTCACTTCATCCATCCAATGGTCACATCAATGCATAGGGTTTTTTGAAGCAGTTAAAATACATCTTACTGTCTTACTGTCTACGAAACTTAAGAGAAAGGCAAATCAAAACTTATAAAACTCTCAGAAAGAGAACGAGAAAATGGGAGGGGGGGTACCAGCTGAGACTGCTGAGACTGCCTGATTCCAGCTGACAAGATGAAACTAATCCGTGAAGACAACACAGTGTAACAATGTACTAGGCCTACCATCCACTCTTTTGTAAAATGCATAAAAATAGACACTGCGTCTCACTGGATTAGTTAGGTCTAAAAAAGACAATATTGAAGACAGATTATCATAAATTGATGATGATCAACAGGATGTCCACTTTCATGTAGTAATTCATCTTGGTAAAGCTCTGATGTCCAGGGTACCATTTCAAAGAAAACAATGTTCAAACACATCATCTTAATAATACATAACACTAAGGGCACCTCAAACTCTTTGAAGCAATGCCGATGAACTAATAATTCTGGTCAGCAGTCGCAATGGACACAACTCCCTCAGAACCTCCACACCCTCCCCTTTCATGTCATCTATAGCCTGTTCAAATGGGACAGGTTCTATGGGATCTCCAGTGGCATGCAATATTCCCTGTTAGAAGAGAGCTCTGAAACGTCAATGTTTTAAACTTTTGTATGTTACTAATGTGTTACAACAGTGAATGCAAATTGCTGTGGTGACAGTTTATGACTGCAGTCACTATTACTATTCAAAATATAGAATTGGAATGGACATGTTTTTTGTTTTGCATGTTCGTGATTGAGACTTAAGGAGAATCTACTGTCAACATGCATGCCAACATCTATCTGGGCTCAAAGTCAGACTTTATAACTGTGCATAACTTTTTGGCACTCTTGTTTGACTTTTTGAATCATTGTGCAAGTCCTCTTTAGCCCTTTGCTATTGTTTTGACTAGGTGGCCTTACATGGACACTCCTATTCAGATTAGAATCATAATAACGGCTACATCGGAATAAATATGACACATATGATATGAACACCTTTATCGGAATAAAACTGCCGATCTGATTAGAATTTTAACGGAACGAAATGGGTGTAGGCCTATTCTGTTCTTATTCTTGTTCTTAAATGTGCTTCATTCGAGAATCAGTCCTTTCATTCACCCAAAAAAACATAGCTTATATGCTTCATCAGTGAGTGCAGTGAGTGTCAACCATAAATTGAATAGGCCTACCTTTTTTGTAAAAAGGAAGAAAAGTAGCTCAATCTCAGATAGTCTCATAGTCTCTTTCAGACCAAGTAGTTAGAGGAACTTAGTTATAGGAACAGTCCACTTCTAAATCAGTTTTACTAACTAGCCTACTCTCCCACCAGAGTTCCCGAATTATTTTAGCAAAAGTGGGACATGAGTAATGTTTATCCGTTCCTCCGTTGCGATGAATGTGGTTGTGTTCTGCATGCCGTCCATTCTCATCAATAAAGTCTCTGACAGTAGTATATTTTCGTATATTTTGCTTACACAGGCAGCATGGATTTTAAAGACTGCATGGCTGTGAATGCAGGTTTGACAGTGAAGGTAAAAGACCCTGCCCTGAAGTAGGAGCTGAGAGAGTTATAGGAACTGCGGTCAGAGGAACTTAATAATCCCTAAATCTGCTTTGTTCAAACACGAGAAAAAAAGAGTAGGAACTGCAAAAATCCCTCGGGGCGTAAGGGACTATAGTAACCTATGTTGAAAGTTACAAGAACTGCACAGTCTAGTTGTGCAGGTTTTCATTAGCTAGCTTGTCATCTCACTACCTTTCAACATGAACCTTCCATCATTTTTAATTCTCTTGAACCCGTAAACAACATTGAGGAAAGAATCAGCAGATGGCAACAGGCATAAGCACTGAGGGCTTCCAAACCAAGGCTGAAGGAACCTCATCAATGGAATATGCTGAAAAAAACCCCAAAGAAAGAAACAAACAACATAAAAATAGCCTGCATGGTCACACGTGCAGGCATCTCCTCAAGGGAATAAAGCTCTTTCCCCGAGGAGGTGCTAATGGACCCAGCGAGCGGCAGGTGCATGCATGAGGGCCAGCTCTGAACACGTGTGGGCTCGATCACCTCACTGCCTGATCGAAGCTCTTCTTGGAAAAATAAAGAATACGTTTCAATGAAGCATCACATCTCACAGAAGACATGTGGGCTGTCATACTTATAACTCATTGACATTCATGCTCTCGTCTTAGGAGGTATGGATGGGAGTGGAGGATTGACATTCATGTTTCTGTACCCAAATGACCCCACCGCCTATTTCCTGTAAAATGAAAGACAAACCACTAGCTGAAGGATTGTCTTACCTCTGTATATGAAATCTGATTTCAACATCTATAATGAAAAGAGAGCTCTAATAAAATGTTGTGATTACATACAGTTACACGTGCCAGGGCAGAAAACCATGTGAAAAGATGTGTCTCCTTTTCAGTGACCTTAATGACTTTTTTCTCTTCAGTATGGCCAGAGGAGAAAAAAAAGTATACAGGATTCACCATCTAGCACTCTGAGACTCTGTAAAACTCACTCTTCACCATGGCACCTCTCCTTGTCTTTAAAGTTGTGAGAAATAGCTTCTTTTAGATGATTCATTTTCTCTCTCGCCAGCATAGCAGCTGCTGCTGAATAGTCCAGACACGTATGTTCTCTTTGCCAAATGTGTTGCACTCACCAGGTGGTTTTAGTGTAGGGGTGCTTGCCTCGCACTCCCGATGAAGCTTCCTTCAAAACATCATGGTGTGTGTAGTCAGGTAAGGGTAATTTTGTCTGCCATTACTGTAATGGTTCAGGCTTTTTCTACACAGCCAATGGGCAAACACTTTCCCACTCTCCCCTCATCTTCAACCCTTTCAAATGTCGGTTGAGAACATCTTTCATTTAGCTCGGCAAGGTTTCTCGGAATTAGAATGAAATTGAAGTTCAGTGTATCCAGTACTTCAGGCATTTCAAGATAGCTCAAACTACTGCTACTGACTACTTGTTTACTGACAAACAATGCTAAATATTTACTAATGCTACTAAAATGTTAGATGTTCATAGGGAGACAACTTTTACTTGCAGTGAAGCCCACACATAATGCAAGATGTGTGTGTGTCTGTCTGTCTGTCTACATATGTGTGTGTGTGTATGTGTGTGTGAGCGTAACGGCCTGGTGTAGGTAGTAAATATTTTTCACATTTGTTCACGTTTGTGAAATTAAATTAGTTGAATGCCGGTTTGCCCTCAAGCCAAAGGGGGCAGTAGTGAGTGGAATGGGGTCAATCAGTGTGGAGTGGAGAGAAGGTGGGCATTATTAAAAGATAGGGTGTCTCACCATTTCTGACTGTAGTGTCACTTACTATACTTTTGGCTAGTTAAAATATTTTTGGGGGTGTTGAAATATGTTTTGGTAGTTGATATCCGTCACCCAGCTCTACAAGTGGTACACATAGAAGCACGCCAGGTACTGGTGAGTTGTGACAGGAACAGAGGCGAAATGGTGATGTAGCAGTGATGGTGATGTACAACATCATATCTAATCACAACCACGTTCTACACAAACAATTTGAACTGCTACTATCAAAGTGTAGATTCAGAGTATCCCAGTTTAATAAAATGAAGCTGAAACACTCTTTTGTCCATCAATCAATTCTTATGCTCAACACTGAATAAAAAATCCAGATCAAGGATAAGGTGTCCCTTCAGCAGCCAGCAGCCAGACCAACAGACACCCTGTCCCCTTTCTTGCTGAATTACTGAAGTTAAGCAGGAATGTGCTTGGTTAGTACTTGGATGGGAGACCCCCTTGGATAACTAGATTGCTGCTGGAGGTGATGTTGGTGGGTGGCCAGTAGGTGGCACTCTTCCCTCTGGCCAAAAAATCAATCCCAATGCCCCAGTGCAGTGACAGGGACTCTGTACTACAGGAGATGCCGTCCTTAGAATGAGACGTTAAACTGAGGTCCTGACTCACTGTGGTCTTTAAAGATCCCATGGCACTAATTGCAAAAAGCAAGAGGTTCTCCGGTGTCCAGCTAAATTTCCAACCTGGCTCATTCACTCTGGCCCCCTAATTATGCCCCAGCGTAATTGCCTAATTCACTCCCTCACTCTCCACCTCAAGCTAGTGTGTGGTGAGCGTTCTGGCGCATAATGACTGCTATGCATCACCCAGGTGGATACTACACATGGGTGGTGATTAGTGACCCCCCCCCCCCACAGTGAAGCCCTTTGAGTGTCAAGAAAAGCGCTATATAAAATGTAAACTGTTGTCATATGTTTTTGTCCCGTTTGTGGTGTTTGATGTCACTGCCCTGCCTATTGTGTGTATGTACAATATGGAGAGATTATAAAGAGTTTATAAGAGATTATAAAGTATCTATTTATCTATATGTATTTTTGCACTTGAATTTTTACCCACTAGTGTTACATGTCTGTCCTTTTTCACAATGGAGCCACTATGAAATGGACGCAAGACAAATGTCAGACTTGTCTGATAGTAAAGTATTATCTACTGTATCTATATCTATGTTAAAGGCTGCAATGTGTGCCTTCTTGTGTTCCTCTTCCCCTCAGCTCCCTCCATTGTCATGGCAGCTGCTCCTCCCCTCACTGCGCAGTGTCTGGTTTTGCTGCCTCCATGCAGCGCTGCCTTGAAGTCGATGGTGGGGCCCCAAAAGGCCATATACACCTGCACCTTGCAGCTCTGAGATGAATCCCTTACCTAGATTTTTAATTTATTGGTAGTGTCTGACTTCAAATAACTATTTTTTATTATTTGTGTGACATATTCAGAAGAAAGGCATGGTTGTAAAAAAAAAAAACACTTGATTTTCTTGTTATCTTTCAGGAAACATGGTTTGGTATCTTGAGATGAAGAGATAATTATCTTGCTATCTTGAGATAACAAACGTTTCTTTTGTTTTGTTGAGATAGCATCATCATTATTTTGTTTATCTCAAGAAAACAAAGCAAACTTTTGTTATCTCAAGATAACAAACCTTATTTTCTTGAGATAACAAGAAAATCAAGGGATATATCCAAATAACCCGTGTCATTGTGAAATGATTGTTAACATTCAGAATGTTGTATGTTTCTCACACAATATCTTTTCACAATTCAGCCAACTATTAGAGATTGGGTAATATAGACTGGCTAAAGAGACATACGATTATAGCATGATATAAGATGATATTTTTTTGTGATTGTTGTGTTATTTACTCCAACATAGTATATTAAAATAAAGGATTCAACTCGGAGGTAAAATGAACGTGCCTTTACTTAGCTTCATCTGTAGACAATGACACCGTATCAATGCACCAGCGGATAACCTATAGGTAAACTCAGTAGCTAGGGGAGTGGTTCCGCTGAAGTAAATAGATCCACTTTATATACTACACTCCTTCCCTTTTAGATTAATGCTACATAACTAAGTAACATACAACATTGCCAATGCATTAAACACAATTTGTTATTCAGTTGACAAATATTGAAACCTTTTTTTTTTTTTTTCAGTCCATAAGTCTCATAAGTGAACTCATAAATCCAATCTTTTCGGTGGTGCCCTGAGTCGTTCAGGGTTACGCCTGGGAACTTGCGGAGTGCTCACTGCAGGGGGCACTTCCTCTGTAACTGTGGGTGTCACTGTACTGTGATCAGAGTTGGTTCCAGGATCAGGTGGACGTCCTGGTTGCTCCGGTGACTTTGGTTGAGCATTCAACAGCTGATCCACATGACGTCTCCAGGTCTGCTCGCCAGTGTTCACCTCGTACATCAGAGGGCTGCTCCTAGTGACAATCTTTCCAGGCGTCCACTTGTCCCCTCGGTAGTCACGTGCCAGTACCTGCTGTCCCACATCGAAGCTCCTTGGCGGGTCACTTGAAAAGCCACTGAACTGTTTGTTCTGCACTTCTCTCCTCAGGTTTGGTTTCAGAAGGTCAATGCGAGATCTCAGCTGTCTGTTCATAAACAGCATTGCATGTATCTGATTAGTTGTTGCATGGACAGAATTGCGGTACACCAGGAGGAAAATGTCAATTTTGTGTTGAAGTGAGATGTCTTCTTTTGTCATTGCTTTTATGAACTTTTTGAATGTTTGTACGAACCGTTCTGCTAACCCATTTGTTGCTGGATGGTGAGGTGCTGACTTGAAATGCTTGATACCATTCTTTTTCATGAAATCTTGAAACTCTTCAGAAGTATACTGTGGGCAATTGTCACTCACAATTTGCTCAGGCAGGCCATTCCTGGCGAAGATGGTTCTCAGAACAGAAATAGTCTTTTCTGATGTTGTTGATTTCATTGGGACTACTTCTGGCCATTTTGAGTGATTGATTTTGGGCCAGCAAAATCAATGTGCACTCTCTGCCAGGGTGCAGACGGCCATTCCCACGGATGTAGAGGAGCCTGTGGCGGTGCGTTTTGAATGCTCTGGCATCCTGGGCAGGTTTTGGTGATGTCCTCGATTTGTTTATCTATCCCTGGCCACCATACGTAGCTACGGGCCAGACTTTTCATCTTCACTGTGCCTACGTGACCCTCATGTAGACTGTCCAACACTCTGGTGCGAAGCCTGGAGGGCACTACCACACGTGATCCACACATCAGGGTTCCCTGGCAGACTGACAGCTGATCACGTCTTGCTGAAAACTCAGGAAAACATGGATTCCCATGGGCAGGCCAACCTTGTACTGTGATGTCATACACCTTGGAAAGTGTTGGGTCATTACGCGTTTTTTTTTCGTATCATGGCATTTGTAACTGGCAACTTGTCTACCAGTGTTGTGTGGAACATTTCAGCCGGGTCACTCTTTGATGGAATTTCTTCCACAGATGTTGACAGTGGGAGGCGTGACAAACCATCAGCATTACAGTGTTGTTTAGTACCCTTGAACTCGATGTCATATGAGTGTGCACCTAAGAACAGGGCCCATCACTGCAGTCGCGCGGCTGACATCACTGGGACTCCTTTTCGTGGACTGAATATTGATACTAGGGGCTGATGATCAGTTACTAAGGTAAACCTTCGGCCATAGAGGTAATGGTGGAACTTTTTGATACCCCATACTAGGCTAAGGGCCTCCCTGTCTATCTGTGCATAATTGCGTTCGGCACTTGAAAGGGACCTTGAAGCGAATGCAATTGGGCGTTCCAGTCCATTATCCATTGTGTGCGATAGGACTGCACCAATGCCGTACGGGGACGCATCACATGCTAGACGGATGGGTCTGGATGGATCATAGTGGGTAAGTAGCTCGTCAGATGTTATTAGTCTTTTTGTTTCTGTGAATGCCTTTTCACATTTTTCTGACCAATGCCATTTCACTCCTGTCTGTAGTAGTGCATTTAGTGGATATAGCACTGAGGCAAGGTTTGGTAGAAACTTGTGGTAATAGTTGACGAGACCCAGATACGATCTGAGTTGTGACACATTTTCAGGTTTAGGTGCTTTCAGCACTGCCTCAATTGTCTCTTGTGACTTATGCAAGCCGTGCTTGTCAATGACATGCCCGCAGTATGAGATTTCACTTTTGAAAAACTCGCATTTCTCACTCTTTGCCCGTAGGCCATACTCATTCAGCCTGGTGAGTACTTTGCTCAGGTTTTGGAAGTGATCATCATCATCTTTTCCTGTTATGATAATATCGTCCAGGTAGCATTGTGTTCCAGGGATGTCCTGGAGCACCTGATCCATGGCTCTTTGCCAAATGGCTGGGGCGGACGCAACACCAAACACAAGTCGGTTGTATTGGTAAAGTCCCTTATGCGTGTTGATGGTTAGGAACTTTTTGCTTGACTCCTCCACTTCCATCTGGAGATAGGCCTGTGACAAGTCGATCTTTGAAAACTTCTCCCCACCAGCCAATGCTGAGAAGATGTCTTCGATTCGTGGAAGGGGGTACTGCACTGTGCGCAGCACCGGGTTGATGCTCACTTTGAAGTCCCCACATATACGCACTTCACTTTTTCCTTTCTTCATCACGGGAACAATGGGCGTAGCCCAGTCACTCCAGTCAACTTTTGAGAGAATGCCGGATGCCTCCAAGTTCTGCAGTTCGGCGTCTATCTTGGGACGTAGTGCATACGGCACCGGGCGCGCCTTGTGGAATCTTGGGTTGGCATCTTTGTCAAGTTCAATTTTTGCTTTCAGGTGTTTAAGTTTACCAATGCCTTTCTCAAACACGTGTGCATTAGCCTCCAACAACTGTGGCAGTCTCTGGTCAAGCCTGCGGGTGGAGCTCTTGAGGCCTGTTGAGATATTCAGGGCTTTTATTGCATGCCAGTCAAGCTGAATTCTCCTCAGCCATTCACGCCCCAGTAGTGCTGGGCCTATGGTTTTCAGGACATAGAGCTCTAACTTGTGTGTTTGGTCACCATAGACCACATCCACGTTAAGCTTCCCTTTTGGTGACACTTTTTCACCTGTATACGTTTTTAACATCAATGATGTCTTTTTCAGTGATAAGTGGGAGAACAGCCTGTCATAGTCGGTCTCAGAGATCACTGATAAAGCTGAACCTGTGTCCAGTCCAGACACTGTTGTTGTGACCCATATTATTTTTCTGTCTTCTTCAGTTATGCTATGCAGCTCTAAGCATGACAGGTCATCTTCCTCACTGCTGTTTGTGTTGTCTGAATGTTCTGTTACTTTGTGCATTTCATTTGCTTTGGCCTTTGATTTGGGTTTAAAACCTTTGTTCTTTCCAGATTTTTCCTTTTGGGCATCGGTTTGGTCTGATTTGCTCTTTCTATGTGGCCTTGTTTGTGGCATTTCCTACATGTCTTTTCTTTGAACCAGCAGTCGTTTGCACTGTGAGAGGATTTACCACACCTGTAGCATTTTTGCTTTTTGCCATTCAAGGACATTTGATGCACTTCGTTTTCTAAGCTTTTCTTCTGTAGCTCTGATGCACCCTTAGCTGCTGTTTCCATTGAGATAGCTAGTTCGAGTGCTTTCTTCAAATCTAGCTCTTTTTCGGACAGTAGCCTTTTCTGTGTGCTTGTACAGTGAATGCCACATACTAAACGATCTCTCAAGGCATCGCCAAGTCCTTCTTTAAAGTCACAATGCTGCGAGAGTCGGCGCAGTTCGGCCATATACTCGGATATGCTTTCATCCTTTGTTTGATTCCTCTTATGGAATCGGAATCTTTCCGCTATCACTAGTGGTGCTAGCCTAGAAATCTAGACGCACCCTAGCGGCGGCAAATTAATTTGCTCAGCCTGTACGTCTAGTATCAAACCATAGGGATTTCTATTGGCTAACACCGTGGATGTTATTCTTAAAGAGTCTTAAGGCGGGCTTAACAGGATAACGACAGTCCTGCGACGGTGAACAACAAGGAAGGTGGCTATGGCGAACGAAGAGCGGTTGTTTGAATCGGCGTTGGCGTCAACTTTGGAGAACTTTGCTTTTCTTTGAAAGTTGAGCAACACAATGCACTTAAGTCATTCCTTTCGAAGAAGGATGTATTTGCCGTTTTGCCGACGGGATACGGATATGGTCGTAGCGCTGGCCTATTGCATGCCTAGGCAGTTTGAAAGACAATTCTCTGCCCGCCCCTTGGATTAAGCGAGGTGAATGGTTCGATGCCAGAATATACATTTCAATGATATAGGATGGCCCGCCAGGCTATAGTGGTGCGGGATTTAAGTGCTTCTGTAACGTGTCAACAATGTCTTTATATGACTTGCTCGACGGTTTATCTATCTATCTATCTAGACAATGACACCGTATCAATGCACCAGCGGATAACCTATAGGTAAACTCAGTAGCTAGGGGAGTGGTTCCGCTGAAGTAAATAGATCCACTTTATATACTACAGTGATAATCTAAATGATGGTATGAAAATAGCACCACTCACCATTATGTTCTTGGCCATGAGTCACACACATGAAAGCCATGCAAACACAACAGTTAAATCTTACTCTTAGTCCTAACCATCATCAGCAATTAACTCTTCTTCCTCGCTTACAGTTGGGGCATACAGTACTTTATGTCAACATGTCATCTAATATATAATTGCCATATTATTGTGATATGACAAATTCATGGGCAGGAGTTCTAACAGTCTATCATGGACGATATGACATGGCACATACCACCTACGTATACCTTTCAATTGAGTTAGTACACAGTTGACATAATGTACTTTTAGTTTAAACCTTAACACCATTCAACTGAGTACTTTATGAGCAGCGTTACAGTCAGTGCACACACAGAAAGAGGCGCCCTGTGGGGAACAAGAAAGAAGTGCTATAGTCTCTGATTCACCACCTCCTCTCAAAAACACATAATCTGAAGGAAGTTCTCCACTCAGATTCTGAGGATGAAATGGGTTTCAAAGCATATTTCACACATTATTTAATTTCTTTCCATTTCTGTAACAGTTTCCTGTACATGTATTTTATAGTTTGTTGTTTAAAGTATTCCCTCCTTGGGTGCTAACTTAAGGTAGACCATCACTAATATGATATTAGTGAGTATTAGTTGCATTTGGATGCAAAAAAAAACCTTAATAATATTAAATATATGATATACGGTTGTATCTCAACATTAGATTTGAAAATGTTTCCTGGTAACATACATATATGTGGTGAATAAGGGTTGAAAGAGATATTATGAAACCACACATGCAGCTCTTCTCTTGCGACTCATTAATGCCAAGGCAGGCTACAGGACACCAGGAAACGATCAATAAAATGCCTGTATTGGTATTTAGAGTGAATCACTGTTGGCCATTAAACCAACATTTCAATGTGTAACCATTGTACAAAATATAATAATTACTAAACCATTCTATACAAAAGGCCTCAACACTATTATGGTTATGGATTTGGCAGATGCCTTTGTCCAAAGCGAATTGCTATTCTAATTGCTAATCACTATTGCTAATGATAGTAAATGCATCATTGGTCATTGTAGTAAATGCATCATCCACTTGTTCCTATGCGACAAACTAATCAAAATAGATTTAAAAATCAACATTTTGTTTTCGATTTGTAGGCAAAAACCTATAGGAGCCTGATAAATGCTCTTTTAAAAGAAAAGTGGTCAGACAGATTTAGAGGGTTTTGCATCTTAACTCTTCATATGTATAGGCTCAGTTCACCAAAGGTTTATTTCATTATGTGTAAGAGGATGTGTGGATTGGTCCAGGCAATAACCATTCAGATCTTTTGAAGGCCTTAATCCTCCTTTATTGTATGGGCTCTTTTATATACAGCCGTGAATGGGACTTTCTGACCCGGCCCATAAGGATCCGTAGCCTGGAGACACACACACACACACACACGCACACACACACACACACACACACACACACACACACACAATCTTTCCAACCTGGGCCCAATAACTAGTTCATAGCCTGGATGACCAGTAGCAAAGGCAGGCGTGTTTATCTGTCCTTCACATGGTCACCTAACATCAGTTTCATCTAGAAGATGATATAAAGCTGGCTATCTAGTCGTTTTGGACAAAAGCGTTTGCTAAACACCATTAACATAAGCAACAACATCTATAAAAAAATACTTTAAGCCAGTTATCAGAAACACTGTTTGAATCAGCAACCATTAAAGGAACATAGCAACTTTTTGGGACTTATTTACCGTATTCCACAGAATTAGATAAGTCGATACATACCCTTCTCATCTCTGTGTGTGTAGTTACTCCGTCTGACCACAGACAGTAAAAGAAATGGACCAACACACCCCATAGACTTCAATGGAGTCAATTAGAGTGAAGTCAATTAGAAGCACTTTTCCAGTATTGTCTGAGTGTACTGTGCGGCGGCTGCGCAGCTGTACCTGAGCTAGATGACGTAGCTGGGACGCATACCTGTCAACATTTAGCTTTCCAAAAACGGGAGATTTTTTTTCGGGGGGGGGGTCAGTGTTTATACCGGATCTGTGTTTGCATATTTAATACGTTTCATACACGTGTTTCAACACTGCATTTCGGTCGTTGCTTTTACCTTCATTACCTTACGCATGCCAGTTATGTTAACACTCAATAACAGTTTATGTGATGTGTTAATCAATTAAATTCCCAACAATTTCACAACAGCTAGTTCTGGAGTAGGCCATTCAACTAGCCCGCTTGCTTATGACGAGACTCAGGCTGCGCAGTTGGCACCCGCTTCCATATTTGGGTTTTGGGTTGCCAGGTTTTAGCCTATTACAAAATGGTTGAAATTGATCGTGTATGTGTAGGGTGTATTTCATACACAATCTGGCAACCTGAATGGATCAATGATTTTAAAATGAAGTTTGATGGCCATGCAAATTATAGGAGTTTTCCGGGAGAAATAACAAAACGGGAGGGTGCTGGGAGATGACCTTGAAATACGGGAGAAACTCGGGAAAAACGGGAGTGTTGACAGGTATGCTGGGACGTGAGCAACCTGTCTGAAATTTGTAACTCTTCTGGTAGCTGCGCCGAGAGAAATCAGAATCAAGTGTAACGGAAGCCAGCTAGCTTAGCTATGGGTGTGGAGCATTGGGACCAGTCGTGGCCTACTGGTTAAGGCTTTGGGCTTGGAACCGAAGGGTGGCTAGTTCGATCCCCGACCAGTGGAAATGGCTGAAGTGCCCTTGAGCAAGGCACCTAACTCCTCACTGCTCCCTGAATGCCGCTGTAGCAAGGCAGCTCACTGCTCCGGGTTAGTGTGTGCTTCACCTTACTGTGTGTTCACTGTGTGCTCTGTGTGTTCACTAATTCACGGATGGGATAAATGCAGAGACCAAATTCCTTGTATATGCAAGTATACTTGGCCTACAAACCTGATTAACATTTACATTTAAATCTCACTCCCTGACGCCTCAAGAGTGCTGCTGGCATGAAAGCTAGTAGCCTGGGCTTTTAGCTTCTCTCTTTATTGTTTGCCTCCATGCGTCCTCCCACAATTCCCCCGACTGCCTGTGAGCTTCTCCTGACTATATGGTAATTTCTCTACTGCGTCACAGAGAGTTGTGTGGTTGTGACATCATCGTTAGCCTATATTTTACAAAAACGGGTGCTACGAGCCATAACGTGAGATACAAGTTAATGGAGCCATTTATACATTGTTCTGTTTTTTTAGAAATAAATAATGGACAAATAGAGCCTTTAAACACTTCAGATGAAAAGTTATTCGCTGTCAAAGTGACGCCAAAATTAGGCCTTTTGTATAGAACGGTTGAGGCCTTTTGTATAGAATGTTATCGTATTTTGTACAATGGTTACACATTGAAATGTTGGCTTAATAGCCAACAGTGATTCACTCTAAATACCAATACAGGCATTTTATATACAGTAGTATACCTATAGGTTAGCTTGTTAGCCTATGGAATCTCCCATAGGGGGTATGCTTTCTGGATGTTCGCTTACCCTCTTGGGTCTGACACTCCTACTGCTAGCCTATCTTAACACAGGTGCCTCGAAGTGGGCGGCTTCAAATAGCCTACACCTCCCAATAGTGACCAAAGAACTCCAACATTTTCCTATTTACATGCTGTGATTTGTATAGTTAACATGTTCCCTGTGAACTTGAATGATAATGGTTGGAAGAACGCAGACATATTTGCCCCTACATTCCATGCACAGAGTTTAAGAGGATAAGCATTATAGGCCAAATTGACAGTGGGAAATACATCTGATAATAATCTCGGAATAGTCAAATGTGCACAAAAGCCTCTTGATGGGGATATATATATATATAGGTTGGTCAGGGGAAGAATGGGACAGAGCACTACTGGAGAGTCTTTTTCTATGGATGTGTCATCAGCAAACGGAAGACCAGCCCAGCAACGATGATTCACGCTGTGAGTAAAATCAATGATATAGCCAGTGTCTCTGCAGTGATTGCATTCAAGTCCCCAGTCTCCAGCTCTGCGGGAGTCAATAGAAGTCACAATGGCAATTGCAGTCTGGCTCTTTTGATGGAGAGATTCATATGCAGAGGTGAAGCCCCGGTGTTTGCAGTGGTCAGAGGAAAAGAGAAATGTGCTTGCTCTCAGAGACACACTTTGCAGTCGAAAGAAACAGGAGAAACAGTCCATTAAGAAAGAAGCTCAATAGCAGTTTTGTTTTGATTATGTTTCCTTCACATTTTTGAATACTTTCTCTCTTTAATGTGGGATTTTCAACGTGAGTCATCCATTTCCACAAACTACCATGTGTTATCATAAAAATGCATACCCATCCTGTTTGTGAGCCGAATACAACGGCAGACATTACACCATATTACACCCTAATGTGGAAAGTGTGGGTTTTTTCGTGTTTGTCAAGATAATTAAATTGTACCTGTCCTCTACTGGTGGGATATCTGAACATTTTGTCTTAATGAGCAAAAATCATCAGAAAGCCATACCCACCCACCAGCACCACCCCCCAACCTCCCCTCTACCCCCACACACATACTCACCACCACCACCCTTATCTCCTCACCCCCCCCCCCCCATTCCCACACACACACACTACCTTGCGCCATTACTTATATCATGCTGGCTTACACAAGTGACTCTCTGATGATTACATAATCTGTGAGGACAGCACTCTGCTTATTGTGCAATGTGTCACTCAGGCATTCAGGGTCATATGCAAACTGTTCATTTCCATTGGGAACGGACAGACTCATGTATTTCATTATTTTCATATCAAACTGATTTCTTGTCTTTCTGATACAGTTTCTAGAATTGTGATGTTGTGTACTGTTAGAGGTCATTAAATCTTGGAGACTCTTATATCTCATGACGTTTAGGGCTTTGTGAACTCTTGCATACAGATTGCATCTCCTCTGCAAAAGGAAAAGACTTCCCATGGATCGCTAGACTGTTCATACACATTTTAACCAGAGCGTGGATATCTCAATCGGAAAATTAGACAATATCGGGCGCCTATGGACTAGGCTGGGTGAACCCAGCCTGATCTGCCCGCTATTTATTTTTTGATTTCTTAAAAGATTGAGCTTGGTCTGGTGAAAGCCAGACAAGCCATGGACTTCAGTTACACAATGCAAGGGAACATGAATCAGCCTATATTTGCACGAACAACAACGGACAACAGCTCTTCAACTTTGGCCCGTTAAAATGTGTATGAACAGTCTAGCGACGCATTTCATCAAGGCCCATTTGGACATGTCAGTTATTTGCACCACTGGTTAGATGTAAAACAGCATTTCGTTTCAGACTACTGTCATGGGCGGATTATGAACTTTGGGGCCCCTGGGCCCAGATGTATTAAGGGCCCCCCACTAATTGTCGTATATGTGGGAGGGGGGGTTTGGGGGTCCTGTATTCTGGTGCATTTTGGGGATGGCCAATACTAAATTCAATCAGATTCATAGCCTACATCTTGATTTGTTGATATTGAGGCAATGATTCCATGCAAAGGCTTGGGCTTCAGGGCCCCCTGACCCCTTGGGCCCCTGGGCCTGGGCCCGGTAGGCCCTTGCAGTAATCCATCCCTGACTACTGTTGCTTAATTTGTGCATTGACAAGTATCACATGAACTAAAGATGACTAAAATCTTATGCAGAAGAAGAAACATTCACAAAAAATCCATCTATCCAAAAATGACCTTTGTTTTTGATAGCTGTTGAAAACGGCATGGAACTGACATAGATGTTTTTGTTTATTAATAAATAAATAAATAAATAAATACATAAATAAATAAATAAATAAATAAATAAAAAACAATATAACATTATGCTGATACCTTTTGCTTTTCCCAAATACAATGTAGCCTACAGGTGTAAGTGACCTTTCATCAATCCAGTTGCATGGATGAACTGTGATGAACTGCCCTACTTGTGATTGTTTAGAGATTTTAAAGGTTTTATAACAATGCTACAACTTCTTTGGCTATTCTACAATCTATTCACCATTTAGCTCGACTTACCTCACGTTTTTGTCTGTTTTTGTAGCAAAGCATGTTTATAATCCAACGCTATTGTGTGTTTCTCTATGGCAAAGAATGATCATAATCCGGTTTTAAGATCCTACCAAATTCCTGCATGGCATCCAATTCAAGGCTCATCTGACATCCCAATTTGATCGGCAAAGAAACACCTTTTTTGCCTTTACTTTGTTCATGGCAATGCAGTAAAAAGTTGTAGAGAATCATGAGTGCACCATAGGCACACACAGGCTATAAAACGTAAACTTGGGTCAGGTCAGATCAGTTCGTGTCACAGATATGGAGCGCAGAAAGGTCATTAAATCACTAAATTAAAAAATGGCATTTATTTCTGTAAGGCACACACCACATATGTCTGTAAATTGCTCAGCCCCAGAGAATTCCTCCACCATGGCAATGATATTGCCAGATTCAGGACAGTCTGCCCTACACACACATGAAATGCATAGAGCTATGAGCTTGCTGTGGTGAGATACATGTCAAAATATAAGAATTTTTATAATACGCTTTTTTATATTTTAATTCTTTAAAAATCAAAATATCAATCAATGCTAGTACTAATACATTAAATGATGGCAAATATTAAAATATACATAGATTTAAAAAGTAGAATCCATGCAAAAATACTTTAAAACAATTATTTAATAAATATTTCAGGAAAATATAAATTCATAAAATTAATTTTATATTTCAGTAGGCTATTCAATTTCATTATTCTAAAAACCCAGAGTACCCCCCCCTCCCCCCCATACCAGGATGGTTCGATCCAACCTGTCACATGCCAGCCGCCATCACCTGTCAATCACTGTCAAAACTCAAACGATGGAGTCGTGGTTGAAGTTTATGGTGAGTCGTGGTTCCAAAGTTTAATAAATTAGACACTGATATCACAGTGCTCTGTTTTAAGTCTTTTTTTCTCAACTAAAAATGCTTTGCGCTGGTTAGGGGGTACTTGGCTGAAAACATATTTCACAGGGGGTAGCCTACATCACTGAAAAAAGGTTGAGAACCACTGTTCTAGGCAGGTGCTATGGCACAACTGGCTAAAGTGCCCACCCATGCCACACTTCGAGTCCGACCCGGCTCATTTCCTGATCCCATCCCATCTCTCTCTTTCACTCACTGACTCACTTCGCTGCGCGGCGGTCATAATAATTGCCTTTTTATAAGCAGCCTACATATACCTACATGAACCTACACATATCCAACATGTGGCCAGAATTGGTGCAACATGTACTTATTCATGATGGATACATGTAGGCTTGTGTTGTAACATGAATACATGTAGGAAAACTGTACAATGTTGAAACTTCATTAAATGAACATTCATTAGTCTATTTGTGTCGTTATTAGTGACAAGCTATTTTTATTGTTGCTTAAACTATTATGCGTAATAACCATGATATCTGCAAAACAGGACTACCAATTATCTGTGAGATATGAGAAATGCCAGAGGCTGGCCTTACCACATTTTCTCTTTCTAAGGCCTACATCAATACGTTATGGAAGCATATGAGCCCACTTCAAATCATCTCCAAATATGTGATTATGTATCCTAGCCTATAGGCTAAGTTTAACATAGTTTTATGGACAATATCCCTCAGACTGCAATTTGAATAGATTTTGCTGTGCTGTACTGTAAAAGTAGGCCTACGGCCATTTCTTAGAGTGGCTTGAGATTAACATACTAACTTAACAGCCTAAATACTATAATGTTGACACTAATAAAGATACGTTTATTAAGTAGGCTAACAAATGAAAAGTGTTTTCAGCTGAAATGGCATGAAGGCTATATGTGGACCGCCTGGACCTTTGAGCAAAACATCAGCAGACAGAGAAGCCCTCAGTGTAGCAATGCAGACTGCTCGGGGGAACCTGCTTATCCAACTGTGGGTCGCCAGTTGAACTGACAGGCAAAGTTCCTATGGTTCACAACTACTCGCAATATGCTATTGACACTAGTTAACCACAATTTGTAGCCCTATAGACCTACCATGGCAAAATGGAATGCAATTCAATCCATGTTTATTCTAGCCTGGCGAGCCAGACCCACATTAAAATGTAGGGTCTGGGCACTCACCGTTCGCAGTGCTCAGTCCGAGGGGCGGGATAATCAGTTCCCAAATTCCCTCTGCACGCAATAGGACGCAATAGGATATTTGTTTTCAATGTCCTGATTAAGTTTCGATTTCTGGAGCTCACAAGCCAACGGAGAGTTGCTAGACTGTAATTTGCTGCCGCTAGGGGCGCGTCTAGATTTCTAGGCTATGTTTATTCTATTTTTCAACCAAAATTATTCAAATTGATTTTAGGATTGCATTGTCACTTGTCAATTGCAGATTAAAATACAATTTGTTGGAAATTATTGCAAATTGCAATATTAAATTACATAATGAATTGGCAATTGCATAATGTAATGTCTTTTTGAATTGCATATTGCAGATTGCATTCTTATTTGAATTAAGCTACACATATGCTTCCATAGTTTATTTGTATATGTTTATTGTCCTATGAATTGAACGATATATAAGATGCAATAATAACTGAAATATTTATTGACTTTCCTACCTGAAAATGATGTTGGTCAAAGCATTCACTCTGAGTTTTATGAATATGACACTGAATTGTTATGGAATATCTGTTTGAAATTAAAATGTACTGGCAAATGTATTTTGTTTTGGCTACCTGGTACCTGTATAGAGAGGTCACGTGAGGTGTTCACCTGGCCTATGCCTGAGAGGAGGAAGTTTTAAAAGGGTAGCGGGGAGGGGAGGTCAGACAGGGAATGCTTTTTGAGAGAGTAAATGTTTACGAGTGGTTGCTGAAATAGACGCTGCATGCATGTTATTCTCAGTACAGGATTAACGCTTCTCCCGCTGGAGTGGCTACTGTCTGGGGAGAACCGAAGAAGCAGCGGGACATTTTGAAGAGGAGCGACTCCTCGAAACAGACAAATCCAATAATAGTCTGAGCGAATTAGGGTTGAATGTGGAAGTAAATACAGCAAAAGGATATTTTGTATCAATCGAACCATTTCATGTAGATTAAGAATTTCAGGTGCCTATATACAGCGCAGATTTGTACCAGAAAAAAAATATTATTAATATACAGCTTTGAATGGACCATGGTATAATGATTATTGGGCCAAAATCGCATATTATCACATATAGATATTAGCTGATATCTCCCATACTGGTTAAAGGATCTTTACCAAACTTGGTGTACTTACTCACCATAAGTTCTTGATGAAATTAGTAGGTGTTTAATGTCTTGTGGTGAAAGGTCGTCACTTGAGGTCATATTTGACATGCAATGTTTGTTTTATACCTCTCAGGCAGATTGATTTTATACCTCTCAAGCAGATTGAAGGATCCTCATTAAACCCAACACAGTTAAGTAAGCCTAAATTAACTGATAAGGCATTAAAGATCATGGGGTCACAGGTAGAGGGTAAAGGTCATGAGGCTATAGGTGGCTGAGGCATAGAATCAACTATCTGAATTGACATTAAAAAAGATTAAGACATTTATTAAAGCAAAACAAACTTTATTTTCTGTATAAAAACAGTTGTTTCAACCTCCATATCTTAATTTAGTATTGTAGTAGTAGCCTCTCTGAAACCAGGGGAAATCAAAATAATTTGCCGTTTTAAAATGCAAACATCTGTGTGAATACCTGTTTTAAAATAACTGTTTCAGTTCATAAATGGCTTGTAACTCATACAATTAAATCCCATTTTTTAAGAGATTGACAAATTCGTATTTAATTATATTATTGACATCTACCGTCAAAATCTTCCAAAATATTTAGATATTATTTTTTGCCCACCCGTAACTTGAACTGAACAGATAACAACGGACGTGCCACATTACTAACATCAAAACTGGAAGACAATGCTAGTCTTCAGGGTCACAGAAATTGCCAGGAGAAAGTGGACAACACCTTGTCCATGAAGGGAAAAATAGCAAGGGCCACAGTTAACAGTCATACTAACTTATGGAAAGTCACAACAGCACAGAAAGATATCATTTACAGCTGGAAGTAGCACTGATTGTACTGTGGAAAGGACTACATGGGCAATATTGAAAGAGATATTGGTCAGGTCATGACTATGCTAGTGGTAGTATTTCACTGTTATTTACTGCTAAGCACATTTGCCTACAGTAATCAGATTCTTGATTCTTATATACAAAGGAGGGATATTAAACTCATTGTGCTGTAGATAGGGACTCCCCATGTCAAAAACAACCAAGTCTATGTTAAATAAACATATGGCTATATTTACAGTAATTGAATTGAACATGGCATGTTGATTAGCATGTCTCCACCGTCTATAACCTTGTATGTCTGGGGATGAAAACTGACCTTAACCTTTGACCCCATGGCCCTGAGTCCCTAAGTTCATCTAACTTGTATATACAATAAATGTACTAGAGTTAATGAAGATCCATCAATCTGCTTTGGGGATATGAACCAAATACTGCATGTGAGTTATTTGTGTGACCCCTTGTAACCTTGACCTTTGACCTCAAGACCTAAATTGTCTTGCAAGCTCTTTGACAACTTATAGTGGGTAAGTAGACCAGGTTTGATGAATATCTTTCAATTGGCTTAAGAGATATCAGCTAATATCAAAATGTACTAACATACGTTTTTGGCCCAAAATTCATTGTGCCATGCTCCATTCAAAGCCCTATATATTTTTTTCAGTACAAATCTGCGCTGTAGGCACCAGAAATTCTTCATCTACAGAAAATTACGATTCAAATGATACCAAATATGCTTTTGCTGTATTTACTTCCACCTTTGACCATTTTCTAGGCTAATTCACTCAGACCATAACCCAATAGTCCTGTAATCAAAAAATCAACAAAAATAAACTGTAGGCCTATGTCACAACACCACTCCCCCTGCTGGTGGTACCTATCGCAATCAGACGTGGTGGACACTGAATGCACTTTTTCCTTAATGAGAGACAGTCTATGAAAGACATTAGGCATGGCTGCTCACAAACTTTCTCCATGTGAAGCGCAAACATTTGTGCTTGCAGATGGAAAGTCCCATGATGCACTTGGAAAAGTTCTGCTGGTGTATGACTAGTATGGATCCCATTGGTCCTTAGAGACTTATGTGATGCGAGAATCTGAGTTTTCCTTCTTATCCTCGGTCTTGATTTCCTTGATAAAACATCTACCCAAATCAACATGGGTGACCAGACCGACGGGGTGAACACAGAAGGTGGTGTGACTTTGTATCCTTTCCTCCGACGCACACCTGACTGTTTGACCTGGTCGGTCCCACATCAAACTTTACATGGCGCAATTTAAGCCTCTGACGGATGCTCTTCCACCTGTGGTGCTCCCCCTGGTGGAGAAGTGGCCAACAGTCTGTACGGATATACTGTAGTGGGAAGAACACAGGTGATTAAACACTCCATCCACCCCACTGATGAAGTACCAGTGAGATGTAGGGCCTACCGAGTGTCACCTATGAAAAAGGCCATTATTAAAGAGCACCTGGATAATATGTTGGAAGATGGTGTGATCGAGCCCTCTGACTCTACCTGGTCTGCTCCTGTAGTTCTTGTCAGTAAACCTTTTTTTCTGTTGAACATTGCGTGCACCTGGAGCTATGGGAGGCGGGAGCACTTTATTTGACTTTTGGGTTGGGGATTTGTAGAACAAATGATCAAGTTTAAATGTACGTGCTTGGGCTGAGCTATATATTTCTGTTGTTTGGGGTAGGGGTTATTTTGTTAATATCATGGGGTTTGTTGCATGTATGAAAGCATTTAGTTGAAAGAAGAAACAAAACGTGAATGTGAAATCTCACTAAACGGCAGTCCTACGTTAAAATCCAATGACTTGGTGTCCGGATTATTTCCTTCCAAATTTAGTAGCGTTCATCTCTTATATAGACTGTTGTCAATATAGGGTTGAATTTGTTACAATGGAGCTGTGAAGAGGACAAAAAGCATTGTTGCTCTCATAACCTGGCAATTTGCTATAGGCATCAATGTGTTGCATTATAGTAGTCAACACAGCCACGCTCACAACATCAGAAAGGCATTCTCTCATTAAGGTTGTCATCAGGGATGAGCATAAAGTCCTTGTTTAAACTCACTGAAGCTGGACAAATAACCCAAAGCACTTAAAGAGAGCAAGGTTAGCTTTGTTTGTCATTGAATTTCAAAAGCCCTTTAAGGCGTTTTTACTCCAGAGGGGGGGAAACATGATCGCCCCTTGAATTAATTTCTCAGAAGACTTAGTTGATTTATGGGAACATTTTAGCCTCTGATTCAATAAGGACTTCCATGCTGCTGCAGGAAATGAAGACAAAAGGAGACCACGGGCCAAATCTATGCTAATAGAAGACCAAAGCTGTGATGCTTGGAGAGCAAGAGCTTTCACATGTTCCTATTTTTTATTTATTTTTACATTTAGCTCTTAATGGAGAAGCAGGTATTCACATTAACCTTTGATGTATCCTTGACTACCAGGCCATGGCAAAATACGATGTTTATTAAATCCCATGCACTGGGGGGAAACACTGAACAGAATCCTTTTCACAGCAGGACACAGTGAGAATTTTCAGGTCATCCTTTGTCAATTTTGTTTTGGAATTCATTTTGATAGTTAGCAGTTACAGAAGATTTGTAAAATCCCTGTCTGTTCTTTCCCAGTGAAAAATAACGGATTCTAAAACAGATAGTTCCGGTCCTTGATTATGATTGCCGTTAAGATAGGGGGTCCAGAGGCATGCTCTCCTTTAAGATTTAAAAAAAAATGACCCCTTAAATTATGATTTCTGGTGAGTCATATGTCTATGGTGACTATAGCCCTGGTTAATATTGTGTGATGAGGTCTATGGTCTTCAGTTGCCTGACAGTTGCTCTTTTTACACTTTAAAAAGAAGACTATCAGTCTAGCTGTCATGGCGAGTCTCTCAGTGGCCACACAGGAAGCACCAAGCAGGAATTCTGAAACAGGCCTTAGTGTCTTCGGTGTGTGATAGGCTATATTGGGAACTAATAAGACCCCTCCAGAGGTAAAGGAAATATTTATTTTTATGATGAATTTTCGAATGCAGTGGGATGCAGCTCATTTATCCAGCACTAACAGTGTGAGTACATAATTTTGAGATCATTGAGATAAATGAACCCCATTGTGCTCATCAAACATCAAGGAAATCAGTACAGGTGACAGTGGACAGTGTTACCAGAAGACACTGTGTTCGGACCCATTTGTTTACAGAGCTCCTTTGTAACCGTATGGGTTGCATTTCTGCAGGAATATCCCAACTCATGGATACAGCCGGAATGTATCCTGCCTTTTGCTTTGACATACAGTATGTGAGTGAGGCAGGCTTTTCCAAACAGTTTAGCGCTCAAAACAAAATTGACTTGAGGCTTTGTTTATCCAATATGGAGCCAAGAACTCTTTGCAGAACAAAGCAGGCTCAGATTTAAAATTAAGCCGTGACTCAGCTGAGAAGTAGATTCTGTAGGAGTGATGACAATATACAATGTAATTTAATATGCCATATACTGCTGCTGCCACTACCACTAAAATGATTATTATGACAATGACAATGATGATATCTGGAGTGGGGTTGGTGGTTCCAAGTACTTTGGATCAGTTTTAGAGAGGCCCGACCTGAAAACGCTTGAGAACTCCAGGTGTAAATCACTACTAAGAATAGCAATGATGCCAAGGAATTCATTGCACTAATCGATACATTCTCCCTAACACAGCATGTACAGGGGCCATACCCTCGACCTTGTTATTACAAAGGGTCTCGATGTCTCTACAGCTGTTAAAGACCTGGCCTTATCTGATCATTTCTGCGTGTTCTTTGATGTGTCTATGTCCCCACATACTCAAAACACAGCTATGATGGTAAAAAGGAGAATCATAAATGATCAGACAAGTGCTCTCTTTGAGCAAGCACTTTCACTAAAGTCAAGTCAACTGTCAGACTCTGAAGACTTATTTGATCACTTTAATGCAAAAATGGCAAACATTATGGATGACATTGCTCCATTACAATTCAAGAAAGTTAAGGACAAACAGAAAGCACCATGGAGGCAAAATCCAGCAGTTAAACTTCTAAAAAGAGAGTGTAGGAAGACTGAAAGAAAATGGCGTAAATACAAACTTCAGATCCACTATGAAATCCATAAAGAGATGCTCCGCACATATAACTCTGAAATATGCAAAGCAAGACAGTCTTTCTTTTCTAACATTATCAATAGAAGTTCAAATAACACTCGTATTCTATTTTCAACTGTTGATAAGTTAACAAATCCCCCCTCACAATTAGCGCCTGAACTTCTCTCAACTAATAAATGCAATGAGTTTTCATCTTTTTTTAAAGGTAAAATTGACAAAATCAGACTCAACATATCTGCTCAATTACAAATTCAACAACCTGAACTTCCAGCAACAAACAGAGGGAAACTAAACTTGATGTCAGAGTTCAGCTTGATAGACTATGAAAAAACTTGAAAAAACGGTACAGAATCTCAGCTCTTCCGCATGTGTCTTAGACACTCTGCCTACCAATTTCTTCAAAACTGTTTTTCACCTCATAGCGGCGGATGTCCTTCAAATTGTAAATGTATCACTGCTGTCTGGCCCTTTTCCTAAGTCACTGAAAACAGCTGTTGTAAAGCCACTTCTCAAGAAAAATAACCTGGATGCCTCCATGCTAAACAATTACAGGCCCATATCCAATCTACCTTTTATTGGCAAAATTATTGAAAAAGTAGTCTTTAATCAGTTAACCACCTTCCTAACATCAAATGGGTATTTTGATTACTTTCAGTCTGGTTTTCGGGCAAATCACAGCACTGAAACAGCTCTCATTAAAGTTTCCAATGACATACGCCTCAACACAGATTCAGGTAAAACATCAGTCCTAGTGCTACTGGACCTTAGTGCAGCATTTGACACTGTTGATCACAATATTTTACTACACAGACTAGAACACTGGGTTGGATTTACAGGCATAGTTATCAGCTGGCTAAAATCATATCTACAAGAAAGGAGCTTCTTTGTTGCCATCGGAAACTGTACCTCAACACCAACGTCCTTGACCTGTGGTGTTCCCCAGGGGTCGATCTTGGGGCCACTATTATTCAACCTCTATATGCTCCCACTTGGACAAATCATTCAAAATAATTTGATTTCATATCATAGCTATGCAGATGACACACAAATTTACTTAGCTCTATCACCAAACAACTATGGTCCTCTTGAATCTATGTGTCAGTGTATAGAACAAATCAACACCTGGATGTCTCAAAATTTTCTTCAGCTGAACAAAGAAAAAACTGAAGTAATTATATTTGGTAAAAAGGAGGAAAGACTTAGGGTTGCCACTCTCCTTGACACAAAAGGGTTGAAGGCAAAGGATACTGTTAAAAATCTTGGTGTATTAATTGACAGTGATCTAAATTTCAACAGCCACATGAAAGCGATAACTAAATCAGCTTTTTACCACCTCAAAAATATTGCCAGACTCAGAGGGCTGATGTCAAAGCATGACTTAGAAAAACTCATTCATGCATTTATCTCCAGCAGGGTTGATTACTGCAATGGACTGTTCACAGGCCTTCCTAAAAAGACTATTAAACAGCTTCAGGTGATACAAAATGCAGCAGCTAGGATTCTAACAAAAACTAAAATAACTGACCACATTACTCCAATTCTTAAGTCCTTGCACTGGCTTCCAGTAAGTCACAGAATTGACTTTAAAGCACTATTACTTGTTTATAAATCAGTAAATGGAGCAGGACCTAAATACTTGCTTCAGCAGTACACACCTTCTCGTCCTCTCAGGTCCCAGGTGAAAAACCTGCTAGTAAAACCTACAGTTAGAACTAAACATGGTGAAGCAGCTTTTAGCTGCTATGCTTCTCAGCTGTGGAACCAACTTTCGGATGACATCAAAAAGGCCCCAACTGTAGCCAGTTTTAAATCTTTATTTATTTATTTATTTATTTATTTATTTATTTTTTAAATGATTTTACCTTGTGTTTTATGTTTTCTTTTTATTATGATCTTTACCTTTTAACTATTCTTTGACTATATTGCCCTTCTATGCTTTTATTGGTTATTATTGTTTGGTTTTGTTTATGTAAAGCACATTGAATGACCTGTGTATGAAATGCGCAATATAAATAAACTTGACTTGACTTGACTTGACTAGCAGTAACCTGTCAAAGTCTGAAGATGTCCAGACTGCAGGGGTCAGTAGTCCCCAACCTAATCTATACACCTCCCTCCCTGGCTTTGGGAAACATATGGGAGGGAGGTGTATAGATGGAAACATATGAAACATATCCATGTTGGGTACTGTAGAACATGAATGTTTTTCTCTTCTATGGTAAAAAATGTGAAGCTTACCTCACCACAGCTGTATTTTCACCATAGTTCAAGACTGTGAAGAGAGCAAGAGGGCATCAATACTAAACATCAGAATGCCACTTTTCCACAGAATAGGAGATGCTGCCTAATTTCCATTTGTTTGTTTGTCTGTTGGTTTACCTTACTGGTTTTCATGAAACTTGGTGGAGGGATGCAGTATGGACTAGCAGAGAACTCATCACATTTTGAGGTCTAGATCAAGGGATGGATCCTGGGTATTTTTTAACTTTGGTGCCATCTGCTGGCCCATAGGCACACCATTGGCCTTAACAGTGAAACACTTACTTCAGATGCAGAATGATCAATGTTCAAAACAGAAAGAAAATGTAAAATAAAATAAAGAGAAATAAAGAAAAATAAAATAAAAGATAAATAAAGATAAATAAAAGACATATACATCTACATCTACATTAAACAGGAAAGATTAAACAATGAACAGCAAGGAACAGCAGAACACATAAAGCAAGCATACTGTAGCACATTAGAGGGCAGAGAAGAGCAGAGAGTACAGGTGGGTTTTGAGCCTGGATTTAAAAGCACTGATGGAGGGGGCAGTTCTTATATCAGGTGGCAGCTGATTCCACAAGCGTGGGGCAGCAACTGTGAAGGAGACAGAGCACCATTAGAGACAGAGCACCAAGAGTAGAATGAATCTGGGAGGAAACAGCACAGTATACAGCCAGAGATAAGTAAAAGCGCACAAGTTAATGGTGCCCTCCAGTTCTGTGCTCATTAGAGTAGTCACGTGGAGGGTTTGTTGCACATACCATATCTGAGCATCACAAGGATGCTATGCTGGCATGGAAATTATTAAATTATTATATATACTCTTTTGATCCCGTGAGGGAAGAGTATCAGGTCACAGAAAAAAACAACTCTGCTCAAGCAGGAAAGGGAACTTCTTTAGTATATTGGAGCTGATAAAACATGACCCAAACATTAAGATGGGACAAGAAGGCCCTCTGTGTGAAATTGCTATTATGTTCTCCACCCCTGGTATCTGAATGCTTTACAGGTTACGCCATGTGTGATATGTCATAATAGGGCCCCTCAACCATATAACACAGATTATGTTATTCACTTATTCACCCCTAATATCTAAAAGGGGCCACTCAGTCAAATTACCCATAACACAGATTATGTTCTGTGTAGAAACTGTATTTAATGTTAAAGATGCTATTAAAAGAATAGCATTTAATTATTTATATGATACATTAAATGCATGGTTGTACATTTAGGCTAATATTCATCACAAAAAGCTTAAGGAAGACATTGATAGTGATTAAAAAAACTTTAATCTTGAATTCTATTTTTACACTGCTGTGCAAAACTCCTGTAGGCTAGAGGCTACTGCTTCCCACCGCCTCTTCAGTCTAGCTGGCTGACTGCCTGACAGATGTCACGTATGCTTCGGCTTTTTGCATGTAGCTGTTTCCTTCCACAACCCACAAACAGGAACATGTAGTAGGTCAACAACAGGTCTTGTGGAGGCACGGATTGGTACTTTTGAGCAGGTGTTTGATGATTTGTGGAAGTCTGTTTTGCATGCATGTACTGTCTAACTGTTAAACTAGCCTCTAAGCTAATCACATTCTGTCAACAGTGGGAAACCAAGCAACAGATAACACCAAAGACAATTTCAGTCAAGGAATCTTCTACCAGGTTTTGGACAGTGCGCGGTTTTCATGCATATGGCGGAAAACCTAATCAATCGCTATTAGCAATTCTCCTCCCCTGTGTTTACTTTCCCCTGACACTCCTATAAATGCATATGCATGACAAGGAAAAGCGCAAATAGCCATTCTCAGCTCCCGCTACAGGCAGTCTGTGCTTTTTCCTCAGTGCAGCTTGTTTGCACATACATAGATGTTTTTACGTGAACGTTGCGAATCAAATACGCTTGAAGTGCGCAAAAACGTTAGTACATCTGGCCCTGAATGTTAACTATTTGGGTGTTAATACTCCACGAGGGGGACTGCCCTGTGGTCGGGCATTTTTGCCCTGAAAGGAAATAATGTGCTGCTGTTTACTGGATGCTTGACTAGTATAATCATTATTATCTTTTTTATGTGTTTTAATTATTACTTAAAAAAAAAAAAACTATTGTCCTTTTATGCTTTTATGTACTATTACCTTGTTTTATGTTTTTTTTTATTCTTAACTTTTTGCTTGTGTTTATGTAAAACACGTTGAATAACTTCTATGTGTGAAATACGCTAAATAAAGTTGACTTGACTTGACCTGACTGGCAGAGGTCTTGTATAAACTTGCAAACCCAAGTAAAGTTACCAACACTATTGCCAAAAGTTGAAATAACTCAAAACCTTGATACAATATAGAGGTCTCAGAGCTCACACTTTTCCCTTGCAGTAAGCTCATGAGTCATGCAGTTATAGGTGAACTTGCTATGAGCACCCATTTCATTAGTTTTGTGTGTCTATGAAGCCAACAACAAATCTCCTCACACAACACATCTAGCCAGAGCATGAAATCCATTTGTTTTGCATAAACCATGGTCTTGTCTCAAAGAAGTGTGCCTCTTGAATGTTGTGGATGACACTATTCAGAATTTCCTCAAGCACACAATAATCAGATGGTGCTAAGATGAGAGGTGCCAAGATCTTCATCATGCCGCCTCCCCCATTTCCTAACAGCCGTGCAAACCATCGAGGGCAAGATTGAACCATCAGCAGCCAAGTTGTGAGAAATGTCAAAAGCCATTCAAGATACAGTAAAAAAAGGGTATGCTCCCAGTAGTTCATCTCCTGATAGTGATAGATAGATAGATAGATAGATAGATAGATAGAATAGATAGATAGATAGATAGATAGATAGATAGATAGATAGATGCTTTATTGATCCCCAAGGGGAAATTCAAGGTCTCAGTAGCATACAGACATCACACACAACATGCACTTATAATTAAGTTGCACTTAAGTTAGTCATCCACAATGGTGTGCTGTGCAAGGTGTGCAGTGACTCACATATGGACCACAGCATGGTATACTGTACTAGCCTACATACATCACGCCCAGTATATCATGGATGATATGATACACTACACCTCTAGATGGAGCTAATCCCTTGAAGTAGTGCAGTTATACTCTGTAAGGGATCGATCATGGACGTTTGCTGTCAGTTTCTCAAAAAGAAAGTGGAAGTATTTACTGGCGGTCCAGTACAGGAAAGTCGTCCTGAAATCGGATTTCATCTAAATATTTGAATTTACTGTTGGTTGTTTGGTGGATTTTAGTCTATTCTGCATTTCCGTATAGTTGAATGGTGAGATTATATTCCTGGTGTTTTTTCTTTAAAGACAAAGCCAACACATTTATTTGCACGCAACAGAAAATAAATAGTTGTTGATGAACACATTTGCCTGCCTGCTCTCTACACAGGAAATGGAATTTGACGAAGCCCTGGGTGGACAGAACTCTTCATATGACTACTGGGAGGAAGATTATATTAGTGAAACTGAAAAATCACCGGACTTCCATGGAATTTTTGCCACTGTTTGCTTCAGTCTTATGTTTTGTGTAAGCCTGAATAGTTTTGTTTTATATGTAAATTGGCTTCAACTTTTGAGATGGACTCCCTTGGGAAGAATTCATATTGTATTCTCCAATCTCATTTTTACATTACCACTGCCCTCCTGGACAGCTTACTACAATAACAGCTGGGTTATGGGCATTCAGACATATGGTATGTACGTTACTGTATATACCAGGGTGTTGTGTATTACTTACAGATAATTATTTTCTTCTGCCTACCATTTGTTGCTATACTAGTGCACCTTCCATTGGTGATGTGGCATGCACAATTCTTGGTGATGTTCTGGACCGTGATGGGTTTTTAATTAACTTGACTCCTTTTAATGTTTTTCTTCTCCTACACTCATTGACTGGTACATGGTCTGATATCACCGGAAAGACTTCAGGAAATCACAAACAAGCGGACATATACTGTGTGTCACACAGGTACTATACTAGTGCACCTTCCATTGGTGATGTGGCATGCACAATTCTTGGTGATGTTCTGGACCGTGATAGGTTTTTAATTAACTGTGTGTCACACCCTGGTCTTTTTTCACTGTTGCATATATCCATTAGTCATCATACTTGTAAGATCTGCGCTGGCGCACACGTTTGCCTGGGTCCTGGGGCTGGGGTCATTGCTGCCACTGGTGCTGGTGCCCAAACAATGTTTTGAAAAGAGCAGTGTTACATAATGGCCTGCAGCCGAGTCTAGATGTGGAGCATCTAGACTTCTCTGATTTTGGTGGTCTGGGACCCTCTGCATATCCAGTTTTTATCATAGTTTATGGCTTAAAAGTGTAATTTATTTTGATGTGGCAGAGCTGCCCCCAAAGGCTATGCCATATGCTATTCAGTTGTAAAGGCATAATCCGGTTTTACTCAAAACTGAACTGATTGATGTTATCTGGTCCCAAACAAAAATTTGCACTCATTATCATATAATGGAGCAACACTGGACTTTTAGTTTATAGCCCAGTGGAAATTTTAGTTATAAGTTACTAATTTGTTTTTTTATTATTATTTTATTTGTTTACAGTTAAAATGTGAATTTCATAATGTTGAAAATGTGAGAAACTATTCACTTCCGTATTGCTTTCCAATCCAATCAGAACTAAGAGAACATAGACTCATCACAGTATAGAAACTTTGGTTTTAATAACAGTGTATATGGACTGTGTATGATAAATTTAGTGAAGCAGGGTGATGCTTTTCACTTTAATAAGCAAAGTTACAGATTACACAGTGACTGCATTTCTCCCAACAACTCACACTGTCACTACTCCAAATAGCAAGTAGTTTTCGGTAAGCCCACTTGGTGTCAGTAGTGCCATATCACAGGTGGTAAGTGATGGGCTTCTAAAATTCAATCTCACTCCTCAGAGCTGGAGGGAAATAGTACTGGGGCTTTGCTTGGATTTAAAGAACACAGACAGGTTCTCAGGAGTAAAAAAAACTGTTGCAGAGAAGTCTACACAGTACATAAACAAGAAATAGCTACTCCACCTGAACTCAGGGACAAGCCGGGGGGTTTGAGTTGGAGTTTGACTTGTGAACTCTGTCACTGGCATTGACAGACACTGACTATTTTTCGGATGCAACATCGGATCATGTCTCAGTTAAGGAATCCGACCTAAGTCCACCTATCAAATCTCCTCTGCTGTTATAGTCCAGTCATTTTAAGCCAAAATAGTTGTCAAGGTTGAACAAATTGCAACACAAGCAAACTTAACTGATTTTGAATCCTCAATGTGTCCTGAGTAAGGGAAAAAAAAGCCCCTAAGAATCCCGATAGGGGAAAGTTTCGAAAAAGACCCAAATATACCCTATTCATGCGCCTATACAGTTTTTTTTTTCGTACGTGAATAGGGGAAAAATATTAACCTTCACATATCACCATGAAAATTACTGAGTTGATTACTTACATCAAGACAAACAAAAAATGTATTATAAGTTTTTTGAAATTGTTTGTTAACATGGGCAAACAGGCCATAATGTAATTACGTATAGTTAATTTGTATAAATACCACAACGGAGCTACCCAAACTAATTGCAAAAGAATTTATTTTCACATTTTTATATTTCAATTGGTGATCTTTACACCATAGTAAAAGACCATGAAAATCCAGTTGGTGGAAATATGTTAAAATGAGGGTTGTTTTATGCATTATTCTTCAGCAAATACTGACAAAACTGTAATTAGAATGTTGTAGAATACACATTCTAAAGAATATCTGACCCCATCTAACTTAACATGGAATTTTAGAATCTTGCATTGTTGAGGAACATTCTTTTATTTTCAAAGAGTGAATTCCTTTGGCTTATTTCAGACTGATTTGTTGCACAATTGGTGTCTATTTTTACATTGTGGCCCTTTGAATCAATGGAAATGGTTGTTGAATCTTTAAATAGAGCCAAGTGGGTTTTTGCATGTAAGTGTTCCACAATGTGTAATCTGTACAAACACATAGTTAGGCATTATTCAGCCTAGGAAAGTGGTTTTGGTGTTTACGTAATCTGATTTAGAGGTCACTGAAACATACAGTATATCACACTAAAGTATCAGTCCATCATTTTGCAAGTCTTATAGACCTCTTGCCCAGGGGTTGACTGATATACTGTCTGTCCAATCAGAGGGGCCTGTATGATGCCCCTTTACTTTGCACAATTTTTGTCTAAAACAATAATCGGACAGCACAGTATGTTTATGTTAGTGAATGCAGGAAAATTGTGAAGGCAAAGTTGAAGATGGACATGATCATGTCCTAATTCGACAGAAGGGTGCAGATGGGATAACTGCAGTTAGCCTCCAAGTGACTCTATTGTTGTGACATCTGGCAAAAATGCTATACTAATAAATATAGTTTAAGATTAATAATTAACAATGCATGCCTATGCATTTACCAAAGTCATAGAACAGTCAAAACTATACATATTCTAAAAGCATATGCCCTGTACATGAAATATAGCATCAATCAATTTATGTCCCATCTTCCTCCATACCATGCACACATACACATACTCCTCTATTCTGTATAGGCGAATCAAGTGAACAGCTGATTTTGGCCTGCACTATTAAGGGAAACAAATTAAACACCCTAAACTATATATTTTCTGAAAGCATATACCCTCCGGAGGAGATATAACACCATTTAGGACATTTCCCATCTTCCTCTATGCCATGCACAATACATTGCCCTCTATTCTGTAAAGGCGAATCTAGTGTAAAGTGGATACATTTTGGCCTACACTGTCCAGGGAAAACAAATTCAACACCATTTATTTAATTATAAACCATATATTTTCTATAAGCATATACCCTCTAGAGGAGATATAACACCATTTAAGACATGTACTGTATTATCTTCCTCCATGGCTTGGACAATTTGTTTGTCAAATGTTGCAATTAGTTTTGGGTCACTACCGGTATACAAAATTACATTATGCCCTGTTTGCCCTTGTTAACAAACAATTTCAAAAAACTTATAATACATTTTTTGTTTGTCTTGATGTAAGTAATCAACTCAGTAATTTTCATGGTGATATGTGAAGGTTAATTTTTTTCCCCTATTTGCGTGAGAAAAATACTGTATAGGCGCATGAATAGGGTATATTTAGGTCTTTTTCTAAACGTTCCCCTATTGGGATTCTTCGGGGCTTTTTTTCCCTTACTCAGGACATATTGAGGATACAAAATCAGTTAAGTTTGCTTGTGTTGCAATTTGTTCAACCCTTTCTCCTAAAATGACTGGACTATTAGAGTCTGAGAGGTTCAGGCATGACTGATGTAAGAATTGATCACGGTGGCTTTTGTTGTGCTCGGCATTCTAACTTAATTTATCAATGTGCTGCCAACACCTTCAAGGACACACTGTCACTCACTCGGTAAGCATGATTCGGCACTTCCATATCATTGCACAGGCACCTGTCCTCGTAATTTCAACAGCGATGAACAGAGCGGCGGAGGATTAAGTTATTAAATCTCTCTATTGGAAACTGACTCTTGGCACAAGGACAGCTCAATCTGTTCATTTCACTCCTTAACAATACCAGTCTGTTTGTGTTCATCTCCAGTTTGGCAAGCTGCTCAATCCGTGTCCCTTGCCTGTTGTGTATCACAGTTTGTTAATCTCTAATGCTGAATATATTCAGTCCCGTTCTGAAGAATGCCAATGAAATCAGTGGTGGTTAATTAAACAGTGAATGGTTAATTAGGTCTGATTCATTTCTCTATGTTAAGGCTGACCATCATTCTTATGTTCTTATGCAATCTGATACCAGGCCTGATACATCCTATGAAGAGTCATCAATGGGTGTGCCATCTTTTAACTGGATTTCAAAATGAACAGATCAAAATGTCATATCTGACTACTGCTTGTTTTGAAGTTTGTAGAGATCTGTTTTACCTTTTCAGAGCTTCGAGAGAAACAAAATAGAAACTATTAAGTAATTTGTGGGCTGTTATGTGTTGTGTTGTTACCATAATCTTACCAACGTATTACCATAATAGTATCCACTTTTTACAATTCTGTAATATAAAGTGTTATCGTTACTTCTCTTGTAAGTATTTTTTAAATGGACATTTGGGCAGTCCTGTTATAGAGGCCTGCTGAGAATCTCCTTAAAGTGTAGCCTGTTTTTGTAAACGTCATCAATGTTAATGTGTGTCTGCATTCAGATATACTTTTTGATGACATTTCATGAATCTGGGCAACAAGTTCATATGCATGACATGGACATAACATACAGACCTAGAGTTCCTAAGTGATCATAATTTCAGGAAAGAAATTACAGTAAAGCATTTTCCCTTGCAGACCCGGTGACCAAGTGCTGCTGAAGGTACCATAGAACTACTTAGACCAGATGGTTCAGGTCATAGACTGTATATATATACAGTCTATGGTTCAGGTAATACCACAGTGACACATGGAACAAAGAAAGCCAAGCGTCAGGCACGGCAGGTGCACTAACACCTGCACAGAATAACTGGCCTGATGTTACTCGGCAACAGAAAAATGACTGACTCCCTATCCAAGCACTAGAAAGGAGGGGCTCAAGTTGATGAGAGAAGAACCCTGTTCTCTTTTTCGACATGGCTCTTCCAAGAAGCAGAGCAATCACCAGCGACACTACAGCTACAAACCCAAAATGTAAAGAGTTTCCCGTCAGACACATGAGGACATAGCATTAACCGCTAATCCCGCGCTAATAACTAATGATTGATGCAACGCTTACAGAGGTAGCTAATGCGTCTCAACAGAGAGCTTTCGTTTCGAGCCAAGAAAAAAGCTCTCCTGGAAACGAGCACAGAAAACCTTTGATGTCTTCTGGCTTTGGCTGCCACTTGCCCACAGCCCTGAGTATACACTTGGATATGTTTGGCTAATTCAGATGGCTTAGTTTTGACACCTTTTGAAGCTGATGAGTTATTTCCCCCCGCAAAGAGGTTTTTTTGTTTTTTTTGAAGATGTGAAAGTGCTTTAGTAATTTTCTTTTGTACATCATTCACAAGAAGAGCACCTTGAATTAGTGTTTTCAGGCATTGTAGTGTCATCAGAGCAGCAAACCTGCTGGGAAAGATCTGCCCCAAAGATTTGTCTCTCCCCCCCCAATTCAACACACACACACACACACCGATATAACAAACACTTTCCACATTCCCCATAAACTTTAACGCCCTTTTAAAAGATGACACTTCAAAACCAATGGCGTCCAGGACCTTTGGAAGGAGACGCTGTGTGTGTAAAGGATCAGTTTTCCGGCATAACGGATGGGCCCCTGTCTCCACACGTCCCCTCCCCACACGTAACCCGGGAGAGGGGGAGAGAGACCGAGAGGAGGCAGGAGAGGGGGAGAGAGAGCGAGAGGAGGCAGGAGAGGAGGCAGGAGAGGGGGAGAGAGACCGAGAGGAGGCAGGAGAGGGGGAGAGAGAGCGAGAGGAGGCAGGAGAGGAGGCAGGAGAGGGGGAGAGAGACCGAGAGGAGGCAGGAGAGGGGCGAGTGGACTGGCTCTCGGACGAGAGGGTTGTCACTGATTAGAAGGGTGTTCAGTGCAGGCTCCACATGGCTAGAGAAAAGAGAGGGGGCTGATAAAACTGCACCGTGTCACTGCAGAGCTCAATGAGTGCCGATGAGGCCCTGGTGCTGGAGCGAAGAAAAGAGGAAGGTGATCTGAATGCAGTGTGTGTGTGTGTGTGTGTGTGTGTCTCTGTGTGTGTGTGCCTCTGTGTGTGTGTGTGTGTGTGTGTGTGTGTGTGCCTCTGTGTGTGTGTGTGTGTGTGTGTGTGTGTGTGTGTGTGTGTGTGTGCCTCTGTGTGTGTGTGCCTCTGTGTGTGTGTGCCTCTGTGTGTGTGTGTGTGTGTGTGTGTGTGTGTGCCTCTGTGTGTGTGTGTGTGTGTGTGTGTGTGTGTGTGTGTGTGTGTGTGTGTGTGTGTGTGTGTGTGTGTGTGTGTGTGTGTGTGTGTGCCTCTGTGTGTGTGTGCCTCTGTGTGTGTGTGTGTGTGTGTGTGTGTGTGTGCCTCTGTGTGTGTGTGTGTGTGTGTGTGTGTGTGTGTGTGTGTGTGTGTGCCTCTGTGTGTGTGTGCCTCTGTGTGTGTGTGCCTCTGTGTGTGTGTGTGTGTGTGTGTGTGTGTGTGCCTCTGTGTGTGTGTGTGTGTGTGTGTGTGTGTGTGTGTGTGTGTGTGTGTGTGTGTGTGTGTGCCTCTGTGTGTGTGTGTGTGTGTGTGTGTGTGTGTGCCTCTGTGTGTGTGTGTGTGTGTGTGTGTGTGTGTGTGTGTGTGTGTGTGCCTCTGTGTGTGTGTGTGTGTGTGTGTGTGTGTGTGTGTGCCTCTGTGTGTGTGTGTGTGTGTGTGTGTGTGTGTGTGCCTCTGTGTGTGTGTGTGTGTGTGTGCCTCTGTGTGTGTGTGTGTGTGTGTGCCTCTGTGTGTGTGTGTGTGTGTGTGTGTGTGTGTGCCTCTGTGTGTGTGTGTGTGTGTGTGTGTGTGTGTGTGCCTCTGTGTGTGTGTGTGTGTGTGTGCCTCTGTGTGTGTGTGTGTGTGTGTGTGTGTGTGTGTGTGTGCCTCTGTGTGTGTGTGTGTGTGTGTGCCTCTGTGTGTGTGTGTGTGTGTGTGTGTGTGTGTGCCTCTGTGTGTGTGTGTGTGTGTGTGTGTGCCTCTGTGTGTGTGTGTGTGTGTGTGTGTGTGTGTCTGTGTGTGCGTGTGTGCCTCTGTATGTGTGTGCGTGCCTCTGTATGTGTGTGCGTGCCTCTGTATGTGTGTGTGTGTGTGTGTGCCTCTGTATGTGTGTGAGTGTGTGTGTGTGTGTGTGTGTGTGTGTGTGTGTGTGTGTGTGTGTGTGTGCCTCTGTATGTGTGTGTGTGTGTGTGTGCGTGCCTCTGTATGTGTGTGTGTGTATGTGTGTGTGTGTGTGTGAGTGTGTGTGTGTGTGTGTGTGTGTGTGTGTGTGTGTGTGTGTGTGTGTGCCTCTGTATGTGTGTGTGTGTGTGTGTGTGCGTGCCTCTGTATGTGTATGTGTGTGTGTGTGTGTGTGTGTGTGTGTGTGTGTGTGTGTGTGTGTGTGTGTGTGCGCCTATGTATGTGTGTGTGTGTGTGTGTGTGCTGAGGAGCATAGAGTGTGTGAGTTTGTGAATGTTTGCATAACTTAGACCATGGCTGGGAGCACTTTTGAAATGTCCTTTAGGCAAGATGTGACCAGCATACTGGACAGAGAATAATAATAATAACAAAATAGCTGAAAGAAAATCCATGCCCGAGGTCATGGAAAAAACCCATGACTGAATTGGTGGAATGTATTTGATTCAACAATATTTCAATATTTCAAATTTGCTATGAATATCCTCCATCTAAGTCATTAAAAGAAGCAGTTTTTGTCGGTAGTAATAATCATGATGAATAGCTAATGATTTCTCATAATCATCTCATTTGTAACACATGGAGCCTATTAGACTAGCAAGCCATGTGCTCTAGAGCCACTACTGCCATGGAAATGCCTTATTATATCTTGTCAACTACACACAGTGTGCCATTGCCTCTGAGGACACTGTTTTCTCTCCAAATAGTTGACAGCAGTCATTGATCCTTGTGAGTGATCATTAGCAGTGGGAGCCCTGCATAATAAACATTTCCAAATAGGTTTCAAATGATGAATCGACATGTGTGTGTGTTTGTGTCTATGCACACCTACGGTATATGTGCATTTGTGTGTGTGTGTGCGAGTGTGTGTGTGTGTGTGTGTGTGTGTGTTCATGATGTGTACGTGTGTGTGTATGTTGCATGTGTGTGTGTGTGCTTGCACATGCTTAGTGTACTGTGAAGAGATGGTGACATGCTGACCTTTTCTGAAGGTCACGGTTTATGTGTTATCCCTTGCGTGGCCGAATGTGGTTCCAGCCGGCATCTCCTTCTCCGTGGCACGAGCTGTCACTCACTGTCAAGTGCCCACATCCCAGAAGGCCACGGGCATCATAATTGATCTCATTTCACTGGAGCTCCCTGCCAGTGAATTTTAACTACTCACTGGTAGACAGGCACTGCCAGGAATACCAAACAAATGTGATCAGAGCCCAAATGCAGTGAGAATGGACACATAGTGTTTGTTATTATATACATTCATAAATGCCGCCATACAGCCTTTTTATAATGGTGGGCTTTTTCGAGTTGAACTGCCTCCATGGACTGATTAGTGAAAGCCTATCATTTGTTGCCTTGAAGGTCATTAAGCCCTGATTAAGGGTAATCACTCAAAGTCAACAAATTAGGTTTCATTACTGCTAAGTTGGCATAGGATTACACAGCCGGGGAAGAGCGCTTGGGAGCTGGGCTACCTCTGAGCCCATCACTGGAGGAAAGGAGGGCAGGCTAGATCAGAGGAGGAGAAAGGCTAAGGGAAAGGGAGGAGAGAAGCGGGAAAAGAGGAGGAGGAGAGGGAGGAGGAGGAGGAGGAGAGGGAGGAGGAGGAGAGGGAGGAGGAGGAGAGGGAGGAGGAGGAGAGATCTGACCAGGCGAGGATGAAAATGACAACTTGGAGCTGTCAGAGTGAAAAGACAGATGAGACACTCACTCCCTCACTCGTTCGCTTGCTCACCGTGGCCTCCCTCCCCATCCATCACGCCTCGTTCAAACCCAACGCAGGGGAGAAAACACAAGCAACGCGGCGGCCATTTTCTGCCGCATGTTGCACTAACACATCAAACGGGATGTGGTAGAGAGCTTCCCAAGTGCACTGGAGTATTTTCTTCTTTTTTTACTTCTCTCTCTCTCTCTCACACTCTCTCTCTCTCTCACACTCTCTCTCTCTCACTTCCTTTGATGCAGAACAAAAAACTATTCCTAGAATTTTAAAGCTATCCAGTGAAAAATGAAAATCTGGCATTAGACTTGCAAATGCTGACAGATTTTTTCTTTCCTGTCCCTTTCTCCTGCGTTTACTGTGTAACAGGCCCATCAATATTAATGCCACTATTTGCATTCTCCTTGCCATACACGTTTGCCCTGTATGAGGGCTAATGCTATCAGTATTAATCATTGATGGGCCGGTAATGCAGCCGCCTGATGCTCCACCAGTCAGAAAAAGTTGAGGTGGCGACTTTGGTGTCAGACTTAATTACGGACGGCGGTTAAAATTTCATGACGTTGAGCATACGCACTCCTCTCTCCCCCGCTGAGGCTTCGCAACAGCTAAAGGCCATATGTGCAGCGCTCTGTTCAAAATGTGAGTTAGTGTGTTCTAGTGAGAGGGGAGGCGCAGCCGCAGGCGTGAAGTGTTTTTGATGAATACAGCGTTTGTGTGTGTGTGTGTGTGTGTGTGTGTGTGTGTGTGTGTGTGTGTGTATGTGTGTGTATGTGTGTGTGTGTGTGTACAAGTGTGTACGAGTGTGAGCAGTCAGGGCAGATTGGCTTGATAAGGAACAGTGCCCTGCGGGTGTGTGATTAGCCCTCACCAACAGTCTACGGTGTGCATAAACAGGGAGGTTTTCTGGAGTTAACATCATCAAGAAACATGACATTTTCACTTCTTGGAATTAAGCCCTTGTAGACAGAAAAATGGAGAATGTGCGCAACTGACCCCTTCCACTGTGTTGTGACTATGTTATATTATACAATTTATGGTTTTGTCAAAATGGGGTGGTTAGATACTCTGCTACTTCCTTCACTGTCCTCAAGATTTGGGGGAAAAAATCAAAGAGCAAGAAACTTGCAGAAAAGGCATGAATGTTGATGTATTTGATATTAACAATCAAATCAGAGCACCCAATTCTGTGCTCGTGTGGTGACGTTTTGATTGGTCTGAATAGTGTAACATAAATACAATATCACCGCAGCCGTAATATTAAAAATTCCACAGAGCTATTCAAGTCATCAGAAGAAAGTTTCTGTAATTTTCCCCCAATACCATGCAGCTCATGTTCACAACCTCCCTCTGATCACCCATCTCTTCCCTTCCCCTTTCCCAAGCAAAAACCCCTCAGATCATCTCATTTTTGAGCAACAGGCTCATCCCATCTGACCTTGCAGAGTTCCTGACCTGCTTGTATCAGTGATGAGTGGTTGAGGTTTGCAGCCAAGTCTATCTTCCTTTAGCTAGTGAGCATACACAAATTATAAAAGAAATCCTGTATTGCTGTAATGAGCAAGCTCCTCTGAACTCCTGCTTATACTGCAGTATTTCTGTAGCTTAGCAGAGTGCATTCAGAGTTCAGCCTGCCAGCGACACACCCAGTAGCGATGCAGGATCATTCTGAAAGGAGCCATACACCAGCTGCCACTCCCACTCCCCCTCCAAGACACAAGAACGGCCATTCCTTTGCATTGGAGTGCAAAGCTGAAAAGATGCAGTGATGAGCAGAATTATGCAGCTGTTTGCTCTTTTTCAGACCGCTTTCAGTATTGTTACAAAGTGAGGACACCAATCTATAGGTCAAACAGCTGTGGCTGTTTAGGGGTTAATGTGCATAACAATGCAAGCAAGAGCCTTCCTCTTCTATAAGATCATTCTGGTGTATGTTTGTGCAATAGCTTTAAGAACTGTTTGCAGTGTTCCTGTTCAGTTTATTGATATATTTTTGGGCAGCCGTGGCCTACTGGTTAGCACTTCGGACCTATAACCGGAGGGTTGCCGGTTCGAACCCCGACCAGTAGGCACGGCTGAAGTGCCCTTGAGCAAGGCACCTAACCCCTCACTGCTCCCCGAGCGCCGCTGTTGATGCAGGCAGCTCACTGTGCCGGGATTAGTGTGTGCTTCACCTCACTGTGTGTACACTGTGTGCTGTGTGTGTTTCACTAATTCACGGATTGGGATAAATGCAGAGACCAAATTTCCCTCACGGGATCAAACGAGTATATATACTTATATACTATACTATATATATAAATACATACACAAGGTTGTGTAGAGATGGTAATTCAATGATACTGGAAATATGATGCAGGGCCAGTTTCCCATAAATGCATTAAACCTAGTCCTATGAAAATCTCTGTTGAAAAAAGGTTAAAGTTTAAGACTAGACTTAAATCCTGTAAGGGAAACCGGTCTCTAAGGCCTAAGAGGGGTGGTGGTAGCGTAGTGATGGAGCTGGGCTAGCATGCAGTAGCCTAGCTAGAGAAGTTGAAATAAAACTTGTATTATAATTGACATGTAAGTCGCTTTGGAAAAAGTATCTGCTAAATGAATAAATGAAAATGTAAACCAACATTACAAATGCAAACCAGTGTCATGATGCAATGATGCTGCTGTTCACACACAGCATTGCCATTAATGAATGTGCTGTTGACATATTATCTGCACCCTCAACTCAGTACTTGGATGCACACGGAGATTCATGTGTTCTAGCCTTGATCTGGGTGTTCATAATCAGATAGCTGCTTCACCGTATGACCACAGAGCCTCCTGAGACACAGTGACTGACCAGTGGTAATCTATGCAATCACCAGTTCTCTAATCTTTCACTCACAAATGGACCACAAAGGGTCCAAAGGTTGATCATAAAGGTATAGAAACCTTCCAGATCATATACAATGACAAGGTCACTGAATGCATTTTTGTTTGATGGAAGACACTGATAAATTAAAGTGTATAGCACTACTTTGTAGTCTTCAAGGTTATAGTATTATGGAACGATGAATAGTCTTAGTTTTTGGAAGACTGGTGTTATTTGTAGTTTCTTCATAATAAAGTTTTACAATATTATAAAGCAACACTGTGCCTTTCAGAACCATACAAATAAGGGCACTAAACATACAAAATGACCATCTTGTCTTTTAGGAACATTGTGCAAAACAGCTGTTGTAAAAGTAGGAAGTTTCAACCTTTTTATATTTTAAAGGGACACCAGGTAAGCCTGATGCTTTTTCTCTACGAAACTCCCCCTCGCTCGGTCTGAAGCTCTTTTCCTTTTCTTTGCGTCTTCCGTCAAGGGTTTTCGCTGCTTCTTCGCCGGCTCTGCCATTATACACACGTTTGCAACAATCTCTAGCGTTTCGTTAGCCTGCCTCTGTGCTGTAAACTGATCCTGCTTTGGTCGGCGGGTACGATACACTGAACTTGCAAGTGGGATATTCTTCCTACAGGCAGTAGGGGCGGGCAAGAGAGCCTTAATTCGCCCCGTAATGAATCATTTAACCATATACCGACTTAGGAAGATGATTAATTAACACGAAAACGTTGCCTGGTGTCCCTTTAAAAAACAATTGTGATAATGGCAATACTACCATTTGTAATGGTATCTTTATAAACATTTGCAATGGAAGTAAGAAAATAAATGGAGAGTCTGAGCACTGGAATGAATGGTCAGAGTGTGCTATCTCCTGTAATTGTGCCTCGTGCAGCGGGAGCATGTGACTCTGCCGCTTCCCTGTGTCCAATCAGGGACTGATTTCTGTCATCGCAAGAGTCTGTCATGTAGCGTGACGGGAGCCCCAAAAATGTGACAGATTGGAGCTCATGAATATGTAGCAATGTGTGTGCTTGTGTGTGTGTGTGTGTGTGTGTGTGTGTGTGTGTGTGTGTGTGTGTGTGTGTGTGTGTGTGTTGTTCCTCCGTGTGTTGACGTGCTGTCGCTGCGTGTGACAGGACACAGGCGAAAGCTGACCCCCTGACCCCCTCAGTCACCACTCATTCAGCACCCTGCGTGCCAACGCCATGGCCCGTCCTGCTACAGATGGCCAAACAAATGCCCTTTAAAGCTTTTTAATTAGTTTTAAAATAATCATTCTAGTCTTTGAATATGGCCAATTTAAGACAATTGTGTCATTTTCTGGGGAAGCGTCTCATGCCTAACCTGACTCTCGCCAGATGAATTTCGTTCCGCTTAGCTCTGCCTAGCTTCACTCACATCCATCTGGGACCTCTTCGATTGAGAGTGATTTCTGCACCAGATTTTATGGACGCAGGGCGGGAGTTTCATAGATGTGACATAGCGTAGAAGCGACTGTGAGACTGTTATCAGTGTCACGGGTTGGCTTCGATGTGAGTGGTTGAAGTAGCACATCAATAGATGACGGACACGTGGCTTATTCAATCATATGCAAGCATTTTTTGATTAGGCCCAGCCTTCTGAAGCAACACTCCAATGGATTGGTCCCAGATGGATGAGTGGAGCTAGGCGGAACGAAATTCATCTGGCGAGAGTCAGGTTACCTCATGCCTCCTGTTCTAATGGTGCCCACCCAAATGTTTGCCTTGCACAACACTCTTGTGTCTGGCTATAGTAAACAAACTCTTGCAGATGTTGTAACCATGAGCTGCCTTCACGCACTCCTGCTGAAGGCACGGCATTACAAAATGGTGGTTAATATTGGCTGTCGTGAATAGACTTTAAGCACTGCAGTCCGCCAAGCGGGTTAAGCCGGGTTATTTATTGTCTTTGTGAATGACTATTCAAGTTGCGATGAGAGCTAATTAAGCACAATGTATTTGCAATTTAACATTATTGACACAGCATGTGTCCTACAGCTGAATGTGTCAATTGTGGGGCGGACGCAGTATTTAATGCCTTTGAAGTTTTGTCATGTCAAATTTCCTTTATCGAGAGAGGATTACATAATGCCATTAGTTGCCATTTGTGACTCAATCGAATTTCGAGATCAACATGCCATTTCCTTCTCCCCTAGACACAAACGCAGACATATTGCCACTGTAATTCAATTTGGTCGCTCATATTCGAGGCTGTGACTCTCGGAGCTGAGCTTGTGGCTAAGCCTGCGGTACTGAACCGAGAGAGAGATGGCCGTGGCTGCATCTCAAAGGTGGCAGGCGAGGGAAGGGGAAGCAGAGGCACATGTTATGTTTGCCTCATTCAGTCAGCAGTTAAGCCGATTACCAGTCTTGCCCACACGGCAGGAAGCCATCTGAATCCCACGCTGAGCCAAGACAGGACCACAAATATATTTGCCTTCTGGGCCTCAGCTGAAGGCTGGCCATGTTTTGTGACTGCCTGTCTGACCCATAGTTACATGATCTGAGGTCTATGGGCTTTTGGAAATGTGTCTCTTTTTAAAAAATGGCCGCCCATACAGGATTAGTGTAATATGACTGATTAGGAGAAATCAGCGTAATGAACTATGTGTCACTACTGGGTTGTTTTGGAAGAGATTTATTGTACAGTGTCTTTGAAAACCTTTTTCTTAGCCTTACATCCTTAGGCCAACATTTATTTTGTTTGAAAAAGAGTAGATCCACTCTTTTTCTGATACCAAACACTGGAACGAATACACAAAAATGGAGATGAAAGGCTGCAGGTAGTACAAACACATACTAAAATCATGGGGAGTGTTTCCTTTGAAACGGAAACTTTTTATGGCTACCATATCTGCTAGTGGCTCACACAGCTGTGGCTGGGGGGGTGGGGGGTGCATTCAAAATGCTCTATGCCTGAACATGAATGATAACACTAAGACACTGAAAAACTAAAGCAGTATTGTTGCACTATGCTTTTATTCAATGTATGTAGTTAGCTGCATATGGTACTGTTATACTCTCATAAATATGAAACGTATTTAAATTGGAATGACTCTATTTGTGCTGAGACCCTGCGCACTATTCCTGTTCTCATTCAAGGGGGCAATCATCTCTCATTAGATCACTACATCACAGTTTCAGTGTTTTTTCTGCCATTTTATATTATATATTATAATTTTTATATGCCGTTTTATGCCATTTCTAATCAGATTAAAAGTGTCCATGTACTGTAAACTTGGCTAATGTGGATTGGGGCACCAACCTATCCTAGCAGATCAACACTTTGATTCAGGATCATGGAATACAGTATAATTAAGTTGAGCTCAAATATTGACAACATTGACCATAACACTAAGAAGTAGCAGTAAGGTCTAAATCTATAAGACAAATGGCAGAAAAAACACTGAAACTTTTTTTTTTTCCAGGCGTCATGAGGTAATGACATAATATCTTCAAAATCCTATCCAAGCAGACATTTAGTTAAAATGAGAAAACTAATTTCTGCACTGCCTTGAATAATTAATCTCTTTATCTCTACATCACATCAATAATGTTTTTATCTCACCGCAGCCAGCAGAATCCATATTTAGCATAAACACAATCCATATTTAGCTACCTCATCATCAGTATATGCCACAAAGTCACATTTATCTCTCTGAGAAAACTGGTTAAAAGTTGCCATCAGTGATACTATTTTCTGTTCCTTTTGGTATCTCACTTTCCACCCTCTCAAGTTGCAGGTTATTTTAAAACCAAGGACCTTCAATCACAGAAACATTAATCCACAATTTCTTGGTTACCTCAGTGCACCGTTATGGGTGAGTGAAGTGCACACCTGACTGGTCTGTATCAATGCACTGACCTTATTGTAATGAGCATATTCTTAACAGTCTGACATATAAAACACCATTAAGCAATCTAAAGACCATGGCCTCATCCTCCACTCCCATTAGTGTCCTATTCAACTTCAGTCAACTGTGCACATGATCAATTTCTGCATTTGGAGGTTGAGTTTTGTTTGCGCTTGAAAGACTTCTCTCTAGAGACACTTCCTGTCTTCACTTTCTGCCTTCACTTGCAGGCACATGTTTTGGCATAAATTGTTATGCTAGTTTCCATATTTGTTAGATGCACAATCAGGTCTGCCTTCAGTCCCTGTAATGGCGTCCACTGTCTTCAGCACTGGGAGGAGAAATATGTATCTAAAAGTTGAGAAAATGAGCTATTTGAGAATTACTGCCAGCTTTTCTACTGATCCCTGCCTATTAATTTCGAATGCCAGTTGTATGACATATAAGGTTATAAGGTTTGTACAGTTTCACTAACAAAACTTCTCTTTTGTGTGACAGTTTTGTAGTTCATTTGTTAATTTGGTAACACTTTACTTGACGGGTGAGTTCATAACACATTCATAGCAGCTGTCATAAACTGCACATAAAGCATTCATGACTGTTTCATGAGACATGACTCAACATTCATACTAAACCTTTCATGAATGTGGAAGACAGAACGACAACATCTTGTCAAAATAAAAGTCCAACAATCGTAAAGCAGCATTGCCGTTTTTGTTGCAAACCTCTTACCTGATCACGTCACATCTGAGTCAATGGGCTAAATATTTCATGAATATCTTATGAAGTCTACATCGAATGTCACTTTATTATACAAGTTGTGAAGTATTCATTATCACTGAGTTTAACACTGGGAGGTAAACTAGCCTACATTCAGCTGACCCGTATTTGTGTAACCTGGAACGGTTGGACATTCCCAGTAAAAGAAAGATGAGAAATCATCTGCAAAGGTTACATCATATAAAACAAATACATTTTTATGAAACAAAAATTATTTCCTTGACCATGTTCTGTCTTTTTGGCACTGAGTAGCCCACTGACTCAGATGTGACATGATCAGGTAAGAGGTTTGGAACAAAAACGCAATGCTGCTTTGCAATTGTTGGACTTTTATTTTGACAAGATGTTGTCGTTCTGTCTTCCACATTCATGAAAGGTTTGGTATGAATGTTAAGTCATGTTTCATGAAACAGTCATGAATGCCTTATGTGCAGTTTATGACAGCTGCTATGAATGTGTTATAAACTCACCCATCAAGTAAAGTGTTACCGTTAATTTTTTTAAATAGTGGAGAACTTTCACCGTAGTGCCCTTGAGAAAGGCACTCAACCCAACCCTGAGTTGTGCTGGAGAGGCTGGCTGGCCCTTGTAAAACTTGACATATTGTATGTAAGTCGCTTTGATAAAAGCGGTAGCCAAATGAATAAGTACGAACAGCCAGAAACAGCTGCACCTAATGAGAGTCATGGGGACACCGCACAAAAGACTTTCTCAGAGACCTGCAAAAACTAATTTAGACCAGAACAAAGGAGGGAATAAAACCTCCATGAAAAGCTATAAATCAAATGAGTTTGAATTGAGAAGAGAGACAGAGTTCATCCCTAAAAACATGTCATCTCCCCCACACACTGTCTTTAGGCCATCACTCCCTCTCCTTCCCATCTAGATTACCTTTGGTTCAAAAGACCTCATAATATTCCACTGTTAATACATAAAACCCATGAAGAAGATACACAACATTTGGAACTTCAAGAGGTTTTATGGACTGCATAATTGCATTTTCTCTAGAAGGTCCCTTGCTCACCACACACACACACACACACACACACACACACACACACACACACACACACACACACACACACACACACAAACACACTCACACACGCACACACACACGGCACACACATAGACAAAGATGAATATGGCCGGTGCATCATACCTGACACACCATTTGTCTTTAGGCAGGTCATCAAACAGCAGCAACTCACATTTCAGATATAGACCCTTTCATCAATAAAAAAAACAATGCTTGAACGTTATATTTGGGCCCCAATCTACTTCCTCTGCATTAAGATAACATATGGAATGTTAAAAAGGAAGTCTTGTGGGGCCAACTATGATGCTGATAATGGAACTTTCTTGAAAGGGTCCATAAGGGAAAGTGAAATGCAGCTTTCATTCCTCTTCTCAAGGTTCACTATTCCGCACGAGGAGATGGATGCAGAATAAAATGAGGAAACCGTGGACAGTCTGCTGGCTCAGAGAGAGGGGGGTACTGTACCATTAGGAACATGCACAGGACAAGATCCACACACCCACATGGGTCAGAGAGAGGGGGATACTGTACCATTAGGAACATGCACAGGACAAGATCCACACACCCACATGGGTCAGAGAGAGGGGGTACTGTACCATTAGGAACATGCACAGAACAAGATCCACACACCCACATGGGTCAGAGAGAGGGGGTACTGTACCATTAGGAACATGCACAGAACAAGATCCACACACCCACATGGGTCAGAGAGAGGGGGATACTGTACCATTAGGGACATGCACAGGACAAGATCCACACACCCACATGGGTCAGAGAGAGGGGGATACTGTACCATTAGGAACATGCACAGGACAAGATCCACACACCCACATGGGTCAGAGAGAGGGGGATACTGTACCATTAGGAACATGCACAGGACAAGATCCACACACCCACATGACCAATTAACATGCCATAAGTCTGCTGGGTCAGAGAGAGGGGGATACTGCACCATTAGGAACATGCACAGGACAAGATCCACACACCCACATGGGTCAGAGAGAGGGGGATACTGTACCATTAGGAACATGCATAGGACAAGATCCACACACCCACATGACCAATTAACATGCCATAAGTCTGCTGGGTCAGAGAGAGGGGGATCACATTAGGAACATGCACAGGACAAGATCCACACACCCACATGGGTCAGAGAGAGGGGGATACCATTAGGAACATGCACAGGACAAGATCCACACACCCACATGGGTCAGAGAGAGGGGGATACCATTAGGAACATGCACAGGACAAGATCCACACACCCACATGACCAATTAACATGCCATAAGCCTGTAACATGCATAGGGCAGAGAGAAATAAATATGTAGACATCAAGAGCTGTATCTATGTTTCTGATCTCACTTTAATGTTTCACAATTAAATGTGAACAGCAGCAAGTGCTTATTTATCTTAGCTGTTCACGGACAACTGTTAAATCCATGACATGCCTCGAGACATCCATTTAAAATGTAAGTAAGTATGTTGTTAAGCAGTGCATTTCTTGCTGTAGGCCTACATCCAAATTGCCTCTTTATCTCAGTCTTTTATTTAAAAGCCAAATTCATTACTCACTGTGCCTTTTTTTGGGCAAGGCTTTGTCCTCCCGTGAAATCAACATGAAAAGGTGTCATTCTAGCGCACAGCTAGTTTTATTTGGGTAATCTCTTATGAGTGGCTCAACCTCTGGCACTGCTGCATGTCTGCCTGTACAACTTGTTTTCTGGTGTCACTGTGACAGATGACCTCTCCGTAATTGTTCATCTGTTACAGGAGAGGGTACCCCATCCTTCACACACACACACACACACACACACACACACACACACACACACACACACACACACACCCCACCACCACCACCACCACCACCTCACTCCTCGCTCACACCCCACCCCCTCTGGTCATGTGCAGAACATTAATCTCTGATCACATCAACAAGACACATTTGACACTAACACCATTATTGGTGGTGGTGGTGATGGTGGTGAGAGGGATATTGTAGGACAACAGATAGAATGAATTGGAACAACATGCAACTTGACACGCTGCTCGTCTGTTCTCCTCCTTAAAAATGTGCACTTTGTCTTGGTGTGGACAAACCATAATAAATAAAAGAATGCTAAACTCATTTGGAAGACATGGCTTCTGGCCAGCCAGATGATGAGGTGTGTATGTGTCACAGTGACCTCGCTGACCCCTCTATGGACTTCCATATGAAAGTATTCAGTATCATAATTCGGTTACACTTTACTTGACAGTATCGACATAAGAGTGACATAATAAACAAGTCATAAACGTTATGACATAACGCTTCAGTTATATAAGTGACATTCGTTTTTTGTCATAACAAGTTAGGGTTAGGGTTAAGGTTAGGGCTAGGGTTAGGATTAGGGTTAAAGGTTAGGTTTCATGGGTTAGGGTTCATGTCGATACTGTCAAGCTAAGTTTTACCTTTAATTCATCCCACTTAAAGGCATCCAATGTAGTTTTGTGGATTTTGGCGACTCTAGAGTTCCCCCGAGTCACAAAATATTTATATTTTACATTGCCATTGTCAATCCTCCCCCTGGACACAATACAGTACACCACAGTGGGTATTTTTTTTGGAGCCGAAGGACTAGCAACAGGCGAAGACAATCTCCAAAGACCTATATCTACTGACTAGGTAATGTTTCACGATTCAGTCAAATTGCATGGCTGGTTTTCTGCCTGCGAGGCGCTGTCACCTATGGTAGGTGCAGGATTAGGATGGTGCCCTATTACAAGTTTGTTCACCATCAAAATGCCTTTGAAGCTGTTATACTAAGTTACAAAAACTTGCATTGTGCTGCTATAATCTAAGAATGATTGTGAGTGTTGTTTGTTTGTCTCTGTTGGACACAGCAGAGGTCACTGTCCTAGGGTAAGTTTTCTATCATGTCTCCTGCATGCCTTCATCCTGTAAAGCAGGGGCTCTCAAATGTTTTGGTTCCAAAGACCCCCTGTGGGGGAGAAAATATTCCGAGGACCCCTTTATAATCGTAAAAATTACGTAAGCATATGCCATTTGCCATTTGTAAAGTGTGGCCAGGTTCACTATCCTGCTGATCTGTCTTTTGTCAACTTTAGATTTTACATAAATTTGATAACATGGTCTGACTTAAACATTTATCAACGATCATCAGCTAGCAGCTAGTTTGCAAATTAGCTAAGCAGCAGTAGGAATGGTTCTTTGTTCACTGATTCAAGATAAATGTTAATGTGGGTGGAAAACAATTTACTTGTTTTATTGGTGAAAATGGTCATCATCTATAGGTTTGAATTTTTAAAATGATAAACCACAACTTCATAATTTAAAGCAAATAATTTTGCGGACCCCTTGGCTATGGGTTGCGAACCCCACTTTGAGAACCACTGCTGTAAAGGATGATTATTTATTTTATTTTATTTTATATTGATTTTACCTCTGTCCTTCCAGAGATATCTCACTGCTCTCACATCTGGGAAGGTACAAATGAATGTTTTTAAATATATTTTGAAAGCATTTATGTTCAGTTTTGTTATTTATGAGGCCCATCTCCTTCTGTTCTGAGGAGGAGGCGAGACATTCGCTGCTGGCTTGAAAATCAACATTTTGAGTTTAATCAAAAAGCTGAACACATGAATGATCATTCTTCAGATCTACGACAGACACTGCTTTTAATGTGTCAGAGCTCACAGTGATGTACAAAGCCTGAAAAGTTTGGAAGGTTTCTTACGACTCTGGCAAATGGCTACTTAGAATTGCTTAATGGAGCAGAAGGTTCCCCCAACACCACAGGACTCATACAGCTGGGCAATACACTATGTGATTGCACAAAACCCCAACAGCAATATCAGTGTTTTCATGGGTTGAAGGTCAGATATTTTGAGAGGGTGAGTAGTGGAGTGTAGCTGTTGTACATTTATAGAGATTTAAAGTCACAGTATGTAACTTGTTGTTCTAACTGATTTAGAATGCTGTATGTATTTTCCCTGATCCTTGCCAAAAATGTCTAACTCCCGTCTAACTCCCATAAGACACATTAATGCTGTGCTAGGTAAATGCTCCTTACTACACATCCACATACACACAAGCGACAAGGGTGCACAGTGGAAAATCAATAAAAGGAATAAATTAGCTTGATATGGTTGGAATGTTTTGAATCCAAGCATTTGCTGAAGTGGCTTTGACAGCTTAAGCCCATAGAATTGCATTGTGCATTGTCCTGTGTGGTATACTGAACATGGACAATATCCACAGGCCGACAACAACAACACTGCATCCTGCTGTGTCTCAGTCATAACAACATGCTTACAACCATGTTCCGGTTGGCCAAGTCAATAATGCATGGCTCTGGGTAAATAATTGATTTTGTGTGTTATATAATTGTTGTTTTCCACCGTGCTGCATTATTCAGCCTGTGGGGGAATGGGGTGTGATGCTGGAGAGGCGACCTGTCTACAATCTTGGCATGTCGCTGTCATGTATCCCTCACAACACTCACACGCACACAGACAGACACACACACAGACACACACACAGGCAGGGGAGTTGAGGAGCAACGGAAGTGGTAGAGGGGCCACAGACAGAACTTTCTGGGCGATGAAAGTTCCACAGCTTCAGTCTGTGCCAGTAGTCTAGTTTGCTGTAGTGGGCAAACGGTGATATTGCTTAGTAGTGCTCTGGGTGGCGGGTGGGAGAGTGCTGCTTTATTGGACAAGTTTTTTTCCATATCAGTGTTCAAATTACTGTCACATCTTGTTTGCGGAAAATATATGTATGTTGATACATAATGTCCTTGGATATTTAAAGTGGTTATACGGAAACAGTGATGGCAGTTCCGCGTGGCCCCTTGGTTGATTTACTGTAGAATCCTCATGACATTCTGCCTGCACATCAATTTTGCATTTTTTTTTTCCATTAACCCAGAAAATGCATTTAGTCATTTAGAAACTAAACGTCAGTCTTAAATACAATGGCAGAATGTTTGATTGACTGCTGGAATGTTTGAGTGCCCTAAATCAAGAGCTGCTAATATTCATTTACTTGACAAAATCACAAACATAAGCTAATGTGAAGCTGCGATGTGCAACATGTTTATCAGTGTTTTTAGGTTTATAAAAAGGCCACCTGACAAGTGATGGTCATGAGACTCTGTTAGTAATGCTGTTGGTAATGCTGTTTTTATGCTAGGAGAACCAAAATTATACTGTATTTACTGTACTTTGTGTCACATACATTTTTAGCTTTTAGATAAATAATAAAATAAAAAGTATAAATGTCTGTTCTCTTTGTATTATCTGAACTTGTTTGTGTTCTGTTCACAGCAGCACTAATATCACAAGTCACTGTGATTTAGGCCTTCAGATGCTGGTACTTCTGGAGTACTATTTGAGTAAACCATTCTTCTATTTACGTCCATTGACCCATACAGTATATCTCACTCATGTTCATACAGATATATCACTCCAACAAGTGCTGTGCCAGGGGAGGTATTATGAACCATAAGTGAAAGACTTTAGCGCTACGACTATGATGTTTGTTTTAGCTGAGAGAGGAAGTCAAATGGCCACCCTTGAGAAAAGATGAGTCATATCCCAGCCGCCGAATCATCAGCACACACACACACACGTGCACACACACACACACACACACACACACACACACACACACACACACACACACACACACACACACAGCCTCTTGATGAAGGATGCCTAATTTATCCGAGCCCTACCCTCATCCTCCAGAGAGCACTCTGAGGGTTTTTTTCTGCTCTTCGCCGTCCCCATGTGCCACTTCAGTGGGACTCTACGCAAACAAATCACATGTGCCGTGTTGCCAGCTGAATAATTTAGCATGTAATATCTCTGCACCTCTGCAGGTCACTGGGGTGACTCAGATCTGTGATGACAGAGCCACGCATCTACCTGGGGGGAGCTCAAAAAAAAAAATCAAAGCCATATGCCATGATGGCCACAGAATCTCCATAATTTACTCAAATCTCAAATCTCTGTGTCTTTTGGTGTCATGGTGCAGCCAGTTTGGCTTGCAGAGCCTTTTTGCAAGGGCTGCTTTGCTTTGGCAAGAGCGAAGCTGTGATCTGTGCCGTTGGTTGTGAAGCTGCTAAGCCTGGCAGCCATGGCGGTGCTAATGACTGCTAATGGAGGCGATGGCAGGAGTGGCATTACAGCAAGCATATTTCACAAGTGCCCGCTTCGCTTTCTCTGCTCTGTTTTTGTTTTGTTTTGAGTTTGTTTTTTTTTTGTTTGTTTTTTTTAAGGCAGGGAATAGAGCAGTCTGGGGACTGATGGGATTCGGCCTGACTGCTGTCAGGTCTTTAGCAGTTTAGCCCATGGCTGTGCTTAACCTCCGCGCAGGCTGTCTGAACCACCTGTGCCACTCACCCACCCCCCGACCCCACAGTACATGGTGGCTGCGTGAACGATCATCTGTGTGTGTCACATCCTGTCTGAGCCACTGTCCATCACTACTGGGGCTTCAGACACAAGCATATGGTGTTTATTTATTGGGGGAGGGGGGGGGGGGGGCTTGAGGGGTGAAACTAAGACAGGCAGACGGTAGCTGGAGGGTGGTGATGGTGTGTGTGTGTGTGTGTGTGTGTGTGTGTGTGTGTGTGTCGGGGGTGGGGGTCGAACAGAGGTGTGCTGCTGACTGTCTTGCCATTGGACCTTTTTTCCACAAGAGTGCTTCACTGTATAATGTAAAGTGGGTCCTGAGCCGCGCTAGCGACGCTTGTGCTAAGCCACTGTTTAATAAATGTGACACACGTGGAGTCGTGACATGGATTAGAACGTGCCCCGGCCCTACTGCGTGCTGCAGCACAGATGCGCGGGGCACCACCACTCTGTCCATCAGAACTGAAGCCGAAGTGAGAGGATCTGCTATAGGAGGGAAGCAACCGCTTTCATGCAGACATGTAGAGAGTGTATTCACTTGATTCTTGAGCACCACACAAAGCAGAGAACACACACACACACACACACACACACACACACACACACACACATGTGCACACACACAAACATGTAGAGAGTGTATTCACTTGATTCTTGAGCACCACACAAAGCAGAGAACACACACACACACACACACACACACACACACACACACACACACACATGTGCACACACACAAACATGTAGAGAGTGTATTCACTTGATTCTTGAGCACCACACAAAGCAGAGAACACACACACACACACACACACACACACACACACACACACACACACACACACACACACACACACACACACATGTGCACACACACAAACATGTAGAGAGTGTATTCACTTGATTCCTGAGCACCACACAAAGCAGAGAACACACACACACACACACACACACACACACACACACACACACACACACACACACACACACACACACACACACACATGTGCACACACACAAACATGTAGAGAGTGTATTCACTTGATTCTTGAGCACCACACAAAGCAGAGAACATGCGCGCGCACACACACACACACACACACACACACACACACACACACACACACACACACACACACACATGTGCACACACACAAACATGTAGAGAGTGTATTCACTTGATTCTTGAGCACCACACAAAGCAGAGAACACACACACACACACACACACATGTGCACACACACACACACAAACACACAAACACACACACACACACACACACACACACACACACACACATACATGAAGATGAACACATCTCATTCTTACTCAGATGGTGAAACCTCACCTCCATCAGATTTGGACAGGTTGACAGCCAGTCTCTGTCCATAATGCTGGCCTTTCAACGCAGACTGATTGCTCTGCAGATAAGGATTAATTACACTCCATCTCACCAAGACAGAGCATTGACTAGCATAGACCCACAGAAGGGTGCAAAAGATCAGGACTCATACCTGTATGCTGACTTGCACTGGGTGCCATTCAGTGAATATACAGTGTATATACAGTATATACGTTAAATCTTTCCATTAGGACTACATACTTTAATATGGTCAGCAGTGACAATACCCATACTGAAGGATCAATTTAATATAAATTCACACATGCTGTAATCATTACTATCATGATGAGTATCATCACATTTGTGTCATACCATATTATCATCATTATTTGTAAACGTGCACCAAGAGTGCCAGTTCAACCTTTCAACCGAATGGGGTAAGTTGTCTCTCTGGATCAGAAATGTTTTAGTTGCATTTCAGGAATGAAGCGTAACTGAATCGCATGTTTTTTTCACAGGCTCCATTAATCCAAGCTTAAGCCCTTTTTGAGATCTCCAAAAACTGTTAAAGCTTGAACGGCTCAGCCTTCTGTATTTCTCTGTTTGGAAGGCTAATGTGGTGTGTGTGTGTGTGTGTGTGTGTGTGTGTGTGTGTGTGTGTGTGTGTGTGTGTGTGTGTGTGTGTGTGGAAAACCATGCTTAAAGATCTAAAGAATTGAATTCAGATATACGACTGGGCTAAAGTCAGACCATTTAAGATTAATTCCTTCTTTTTTACCCATGTTGCATTGTGGGAATGCTGTCGTAGTTTGGCAACATGCAAAGGGAGGATGTGAACACACACACACACACACAATCATCTGCATTTTAATCCAAAAGGAGGATCCTCTAATATCATATTTCATTTTGGTATTAATGGACCAGTGTTCACTGATGACAACCTCTGTGATAAATGCTCTGTCAGAACTGCTTTGGTGTTTCTGTATAACGGCAAGTATCTCTCCCACCCTGTGGCTAATGTAGAATGGAGAAGTGGTTTTGGGTCCAAACATAGCCATGGCCACATTCATCAAGTTTGGGTTTTAAGTGGGAGAGTGAGAGCACAAACCAGCGCCATCTTTGAAGAACACAGCTTAAAACGGTCAGAGAAATGAATTCCTATTTGTGCTATGTGTGTTTCACTTCATACCTGGATAAGAAAGAAAGTTGTAACTGCTGTGCGCCACACCATGACATGCTGACTAACTAGCACTGGCAGAAGTACATTTACCCGTAGGCCTTATGTTGTCCCAAAAATAAAAGTGCTGATTGGCCTGTTCAAAAATTAGTTATATGCATCTGTAATGATCGTTTCTGTAATGATCATCGTGGTATTTTTTTAGCAAATTTTAGTGGCCAACACACGGAGGATGGACCATGCTTGTCTAGATTACCACAGACCAGTAGAAGCCTTCTTAAGCTTGTTGCAAAACACATATCTCTGTTACGCTATGGAGAGTATGCGATGTCAGCATGGACAATGAAACAATCATGTATTGATTTAGCTCATCTGCCATGTCTGATCTTTAATATCTTTGTTGGGACTGTCAATACCCATTATACTTTGCAATTTTATGGATGGACCAAGAAATGTCAGAGTTAAGTTGAGGACAAAAGTCCTACAAAATACCGTAAAGGCAACATGGTTTCTTGTTTGAGTGATTTGGATTGACACAGAACCTAGAGAGTTATTACAGGTACTCTATGTGGATGTGCTTTTTGGTGGCAGCTCTGTAGGTGAGCTTTAGTGGGCTCTTGATGACGGTAGCTGAAATGAACCAAAGTAATGGGGCTGCTAAAATTGGAAAATAGCGTTCTACTGCCCGTGCCTTTACAGCGGCCATACTGGTGTTGTGCTAGCTCTGATGCCTGATGCTGTATGTACGATGATAGCCTCGTGACTCATGTTGGTCAGTGGGGTCTTTGGCTTTGGTCCATTTACACTCAGCCACCAGATGCCGGCCCATGTAGGGCCGGACGACTGAAAGTGAAGAGAAGTATAAGTATATATACTCTTTTGATCCCATGAGGGAAATTTGGTCTCTGCATTTATCCCAATCCGTGAAACACACTCAGCACACAGTGAACACACAGTGAGGTGAAGCACACACTAATCCCGATGCAGTGAGCTGCCTGCTGATGGCTGCTCAAGGGCACTTCATGTGGATGTGGGCATGGGAGAGCAGTGCTCAACCACTTCCCTCGCCCACATTTTTCCTACTGGTCAGGGATCGAACCAGCAACCCTTCCGTTACAAGCCCGAAACCCTAACCAGTAGGCCATGGCTGCCCCCAAGGTGAAGTGTAGATGATTGTAGAGGAAAACGTTTATGCATGCAACAGTAAGTGTCTAAGGCATAACTGTGTTGAGCATAATTGATTATTACGCATCATGATCCATGGTGAATATGGATTGTTCACTTGTCTTTCAGAATTGAGCTAAGTTTTTAAATGGAACATTACCATTGGCATGTTGCTGACTTCAGGGCCATTGACCGCTGTGATTTATTCAAGGATACAGTCACAATGCGCTTTTTAAATTCCACTGTGGTTCAGGTATCAAGTCTCTTCCAGGAGCCTACAGTCTCTTAAAACAGCACCAGTGGCTCACAAAGAGCGAGATGCCATTTGAACTTTAAAAGTCTGACAGGAAGAAATCCGCCACTGTTCAGAATGGCAGAGCCCTTGCATCAGAAGTAGGCTGTTGGAATTCATAACTGTGCTTGCCCATTTGTGTGTCAGGATGCTCTCTCTCTCTCTCCCTCCTCACAGCAGAACGGGAAAAAAAACATCCTTCGAGGGAGGCTTTAGTGTGTGTGTGTGTGTGTGTGTGTGTGTGTGTGTGTGTGTGTGTGTGTGTGTGTGTGTGTGTGTGTGCGTGCGTGCGTGCGTGCGTGCGTGCGTGTGTGTGTGTGTGTGTGTGTATGTGTGCTGTTTCATGGCTGTCACCATCTCTGCATAACTCTACAATTTACCTGCCCACACAGCAGCAAAGGCCAGTTGTAGCATGCGCATCATTTCAAAAGATTAGTTCCATCTGAGCCCCATATTTATTAATAATTATTGTTTATTGCAGGATTTGGTGACACGCCCTGTACCCTGTTGGCCACGGATTGCACAGGATGCTGAAATTTTCTACTGAGGAGAAATGAGAGAGAGCAGAAAATAAGCCACACACACAAACACACACACACACACACACACACACACACACACATGCACGCACACATCCCTTCAGAGCTCTGACCCTTTGGAGCCGGTGAGGCCCTGCAGCTGGTGTCATTATGAGATAATTAGGCATCACTAATGGAGATCTGCTTCCATTAGAATCGGCTAGATTTACAGGCGCCTTCCATCCCTCTCATCGCCATAGCGACAATGAGGTTTTTAATACAGAGTATCTGGCGCTCATGCAGCAAATGATGCCATAAAGCGTCTTTTTTACTGCCGATCTGCCACCGTCCGAGAGGTCTCTGTGGGAAGGTTTTCATATGTGTTGTATTACATCTAGCGTGTGTCCCAACCACCATCAGTAGTACCGTGGAGCGTTTCTCTGCTACGCTGCAGACAAGGTGAACCAGAGGACCTCAGGCTCCACTACAGTGACCTGCTTCTATTCCTTACATACAGTACAGGAAATGAAATTGCCGCTCAGCGGAGGATAGAAGCAACAATAGTAGTGACGTTAAAGTCCTGCAAAAGGCTTCTGGCTTATGCAAAAGACTGTATTCAGAGACTGTAGCACATCCCCCCCCCCCCCCCCCCCACACACACACACACACACACACAGTACTTCTCCTTCACTGTCCCCCACCTACACCACGACACTGTCATTACCGGTCCCCCTCTCCCTCCCTTCTCCCCCAGCTCTGAGCTCATGATCTGCCTGATGAAGGGCCATCAGTTGCCTTGACACCCATGAACCTCCATCTCGTCCACGGATATTAATGGTCAACACACACAGCGTGATTCATACTAATGAGTGTGGAGACCTCAGGTGCACACACACACACACACACACACACATACACACACACACACATACACACACACACACACACACACACACACACACACACACACACACACACACACATCAGCTCCTGGTGCTCTGAGGGATGGGTGAGCTTCTCAGTGGGCGAGGAGAGAGGGGTTTCTCTGGTCTCTGTGGCCCAGTCAGGGGTATCAGTCTGCTGGCGAGTGACAAGCAGACGGATGATGCGGCCAGCGTGGCCCTGAGCGATCCCCGTCTCTGCGCGGTGGCAGCCGGCCAGAGGAAAGTGGGAGAGATTCACGGGATAGTCCAGGCAAAGTAAGGTCTGACCCAAAACTAATTGCAACAGAATTTATTTTCACATTTTTATATTTCAATTGGTGATCTAAACACCATAGTAAAAGTCCATGAAAATCCAGTTGGTGGAAATATGTTAAAATGAGGGTTGTTTTATGCATTATCCTTCAGCAAATACTGACAAAACTGTAATTAGAATGTTATAGAATAAGCATTCTAAAGAATATCTGACCCCATCTAACTTAACATGGAATTTTAATATTGCATTGTTGAGGAACATTCTTTTATTTTCAAAGAGTTAGTACATTTCTCAGGCTTATTTCAGACTGGTTTGTTGCTAATTGGTGTCTATTTTTACATTCCTTTGAATCAATGGAAATGGTTGTTGAGTCTTTAAATAGAGCCAGTGTGTTTTTGCAAGTGTTCCACAATGTTAAAGTTGTACAACACATAGTTAAGCATTATTTAGCCTAGGAAAGTGTTTTTGGTGGTCTGATTTAGAGGCCACTGAATCATATACAGTATAGGCCTATCACACAAAAGTATCAGTTCATCATTTTCCAAGACTTATAGACTTATAGTAATTGACCTCTTGCCCGGGGGTTGACTGAGAGACTGTCTATCCAATCAGAGGGGCCTGTATGATGCCTCTTTACTTTGCACAATTTTGGCTAAAACAGTAATCAGACAGCACAGTATGTTTATGTAAGTGAATGAATAAAGGAAAATTATAAAGGCAAAGTTGAAGATGGACAGGATAATGTCCAAATTCGACAGAAAGGTGCAGATAACTGCAGCTAGCCTCCAAAGAGGTGACTGTTGTGATGTCTGGCAAAAGGTGCATGCTATACTAATAAATATAGTTTAAGCTTAATAATTAAAATGCATGCCTATGCATGGGTCATGGTTTTACCAAAATAATAGAACAGCCAAAACTATACATACAGTATTCTAAAAGCATATGCCCTGTACATGAAATATAGCATTAATCAACTTATGTCCCATCTTCCTTCACACCATGCATAATACATACTCCTCTATTCTGCATAGGCGAATCAAGTGAACTGCTGATACATTTTGGCCTGCACTATTAAGGGAAACAAATTAAACATCATAAACTACATATTTTCTAAAAACATATAAGCTCTAGAAGTGATGTGACACCAATTAGGACATGTCCCATCTTCCTCCATGCAATGCACAATACATTGCCATCTATTCTGAATAGGCGAATCTAGTGTAAAACGGACACATTTTGACATATACTGTCTAGGGAAAGCAAATTAAACACCCTAAACTATATATTTTCTGAAAGCATAAACCCTCCAGAGGAGATATAACACCATTTAAGATATTTCCCATCTTCCTCCATGCCATGCACATACATTGCCCTATATTCTGTATAGGTGAATCTAGTGTAAAGCGGATAGATTTTAGCCTATACTGTCTATGAAAAACAGAATAAATACCCTAAACTATATATTTTCTGAAAGCATATTACTTGTAGATGAGATATAACACCAGTTAAGACATGTCTCATCTTCCTCCATGCCATGCACAACATATTGCCCTGTATTCTGCAAAGGCGAATCTAGTGTACAGTAGACACATTTTGGCATGTACAGTCAAGGGAAAACAAATTAAACACCCTAAACTATATATTTTCTGAAAGCATATACCCTCTAGAAGAGATATTACACAATTTAAGACATTTCCCATCTTCCTCCATACCATGCACAATACATTGCCCTGTATTCTGTAAAGCTGAATCTAGTGTAAAGTGGATACATTTTGGCCTATAATGTCCAGGGAAAATAGATTAACCACCCTAAACTATATATTTTCTAAAAGCATATGCCCTCTAGATGAGATATAATGCCAGTTAAGTATTATCTTCCTCCATGCCTTGGACATGGTACATATTCCTATATTGCATTTACTCTGTATTAAAACACATGGATTTTAATATATCGCTGAAAAAGCTAGAGCATTCAAAAATTTTAACATTTAAAATCATATTATTGTTTAATTTGACCATCGTTTGTCCTCAGATTCACCCCTGTGGGCTGAATAGTAATTGAGATATAGGGCTATATTTGTCTAATACACATGGTCACTAGCAAATAGCTTAGGGGTTTGTCAAGTCCACATTGGGTGTGGTTTTGTTTTCAAAAGTCCGGCAAAAAGGTGGATCTTATGTTTCTTAATTAGTCATGGGTGTGTTTTGGGCTTAACATCCTTTAAACTAATGAGAGTGACATCTGTCATTCCCTTTAACAGCAAACAGTGCGACTTCAAAAAGCGCATCGATATTTTGATAGTCAGCGGCGCATTTGAAGGAATCTGCTTGCATGCGAGACCGTATGGAACAGGTATTCCACTAAAATATGCTTTACTAAAACCAAGCAGAGTATAGCCTACACACATCTGCACTTGTGTATTATTTGAAGTCATTGTCAATGTGAAACTAACTTCTCCGTGGTATCATAGTCAACGACAAAACAGTTATACACAGTTAAATACTTTTACTATTGACTGACAATATGTTACCATTGACAAAATAGCCTGAAAAAGGCAAAACTTACAATAGTGTTTAAATAAATAAGAAACCTAAGGACATTTATCCTGCAGAGGAGTTGCTTACATCTTGTGACTTTGCAAATGATGGTGAATAATTACTCATTGTGGGACGTATTACTGATATCTTTATTATAATTATGTTCCCCATTGTAATCGTGTAATTTGTAATGTTTTACATGGATGTGCGCTGGTGCACGTTCCTGTGGACGAGAAAGGCAGGGTGTAATTGTGCACTCGCCCATCACTGTTGATAATGCACTCTTAAAGGGACACCAGGCAACGTTTAATTACTCATCTTCGTAAGTCGGTATATGATATGGAAGAATATCCCGCTTGCAAGTTCAGTGTATCGTACCCGCCGACCGAAGCAGGATCAGTTTACATCCTGCATTCACAGCACAGGGGCAGGCTAACGAAACGTGATTGTTGCAAACGTGTGTATAACGGCAGAGCCGGCGAAGAAGCAGCAAAAACCCTTGACGGAAGATGCAAACAAAAAGGAAAAGAGCTTCAGACCGAGCGTGTGGGAGTTTTGTAGAGAAAAGGCATCAGGCTTGCCTGGTGTCCCTTTAAAATAACATATAAACAACTCGCCATGGATTTCTGACCAGGTATTTCTTGGTCAGTGGCGTAATGCGTTTTAGGTAGTGTAAGATAGCGATTTTTAGATAATGCGCTAGACCCCTCCTTAGGTCGTTAATTGCCACACCCCTTGGTGCGTTGCTCAATAAAAGAGACGGGCATAACAAAAAACTTAATAGAAATACGTGTACAATAGTGTACAATATTCTAAAGTAGAATAGTGTTGCATCGTGATGATTATACGCTTTGCGCCGTGCTGTTGACTGTCATGATAAGGCCCATAGCCATTGTAACCTCTTGGCAGCCATTTTGGTGGCCATCTTGAAAATGACCCCTTTCTCAAAGTCAGATTTTACTAGATTTTTAGTATGTTATTTAGCATGCCAGTACCAGAATCCATAAAAAAACCTTTTGTATCAATTTTTTTGATGTTGAACCCTATATTGACCCGCCTAAAGTTACTCAACTTGCACTGGATCATCTTCCTGAATGTCAATATTATCACAAGTGTGGGCAAATTTCTAAGTCAGCACCAGTCAGAGGCTACATTCAATGTTTTGCACTTTTATGTCATCACATAACCAAAAGTATTGGTTTTACCAAAAATAGTTGTCAATATTTTAAACTACAAAAATACATACCTATAAAGTATTTTGATACAAATTATTCAACCCAGTCAAATACAAATTACGAATATACGATATATTTTGTATTTGAAATATGGAATACATGTACCATAAAAACTGCTCATCCCTGTAGGCATCACTTGTTCTGAGATACCATGTTTGGTTCAGGAGATATAATGAAGAATATAGGTGTAATTCAGTTATAGTGGAACATTTAATGGTTGCCACAGCGACCATTAGGGTTTTTTGATAATTGTTTTATATCTGAAAATGTTCAGGGCTCCAAACTGTACAAGTTCACCAAGTTTCATGCTTATATGAAAGAATTTGACCTAATTTTCACATATCCCCTGTACTATAAAAGTTCAATAAAACTGCCAAAAGTGCAGCTTTTCGCCATTGACCTATGCACACATAATTCCAATTTTGACAATGTTCCACCACTTGGATTTTCATGGACTTTTGGTATGTGATTTGGGAAGGTTTCATGAACTGAATACAACAAAAATCATTTCTGTTGCAATTAGTTTTGGGTTGGGTGATTTTTTCTCATAGATTGCCTGGAATAGGAGGAAGAGGAGCGGGGACGAGGAAGGGCGCTCGCTCCATCAGAGACACGCCGCTGTCTCGTCTCATCTCCAGCTCTTTCATCTTGAAAAGCCCTTTTTTCCTCTCTTTTTCCTCTCTTTTTTAAATGGAGTTCCTCTGAAAATGTACTTCTGTACTCTTTTTCTGTCTCTCTCTCTCTCTCTGTTTCTCTCTCTCACTCTCTCTCTCTCTGTGTGTGTGTTTCTCTGTCTCTCTCTCTCTCTGTGTTTCTCTCTCTCTCTGTTTCTCTCTCTCTCTCTATCTCTCTCTCTCTCTAATGCCCACATTCACCCGGGTCCATTTTCATGACTCCACTAACTACTGCAAGTGATGGAGATGGGACACCGTCCCTCTCAACATGTCTAAATGGAGAGGCTGAAAAGGAACATTATTTTCCTCACCACTCTGGGTTTTATAATAGCAGGCAGGGAAAAAAAATGATTTGTTCAAGCACCATTGAAAACAGTGTGTCTGACTGATGCAGCACTAATGCAAGGCATTGAACGTGAAGTTCCTCTGTGACCAAGCGGTACAAGAGACCTGTTTGGTTGTTGTTGTTCTTCCCTCTACAACAGATATTAAAATCACACTCATTATGTCTCGGTTTTTTTTTTTCTCACTATTTGGTCTCCAGCCACAAGCGAATTCGGCTTTGATTACGAGCTGCATCTCCCAATTCTTCTCTTTTCAATTAAGTCTGGCCCAACATGGGCCGTGTGTTAATGAGAGAGCATTTATTGCGGCAATCAGTCACTGCAGATAAAGCTGAAAAGGAGCATGGCAATCTTTTATGTGAGGAAATCAATTGTGTCTGATAAAGTCAACCCGGAATTAAGCGGTATGTTCATATTGGGCTCGTAATCAGACGATTCCTAATCTCGTTTACTGTTTATTTAAATAACCTTTTTGATTCAACAAAACGGAAGACATCTTTTTGCAATGTAGTTCCTACTGCATGGTTGTGAGAACGTTGGAATGTTTTATTCCGCTGGATTTCATGTTGAATTTGTGGATGTTTATAAAAAAATTCAATTTGTCTGCATTGCAGATTTAAAACTGCCTATGATGACAGTGTTATCATTGAAATTCATTGTGAAATTCATTGTTAAAATGTTCATAGTTGTTAGATGGAGACAGATAGAGTTGCAAGCAGAAAAAATCTACTCTCTTTCCCACTCATTGACTTTACAGTCAATTTAATGCAGGTTCACACTCCACTTCTCACTATGGAAATAGAGATGCATTCCTTTTGTAAATGTGACATATTTCATAGTGTTAACAGTGTTTTACTAATAAGGCTATTTCTGTGCACGCTCGTATGGATGAGCATTGTATGTGAGATCGGTTTGGATGCATACGTTCACAAAAGAAAAGTTGCTACATGAAAGATGACACAGATTGGGTGAGTGGAGTATTTACCTTGTTCTCTGATGCTGACATAGTAGATATGCAACTTTGGCCTGACATAGATGCTATTTTACAAGCTCATTTGCAACCCTTTAATTAGATAGATAGATAGATACTTTATTGATCCCCAGGGGAAATTCAAGAATTAGTCTGTGGAATAAAATTGCCCATTTTAGCAGATATGTAGTGTAGCACCCCTCATGCTAAAACCATTCTCAACAGGCTCCAGCAATGTCTCTCTGAATCTCTATCTCAAAGGAGGGGTGGGGTCTGATCTGGGGGATGGTTTGGGTCACAGTCTGTATTTGTGTCAAATTCTGTCTTTATTCAGATTCGCCTGTTTTTTACTGGTAATTTCTGTGATTTGCATATGAAAGAGGAAACAACTGTGTTTCTGCTTCACAATAGCTTTGTGGCCATGCACTGAACTCTGAATTTATTTAACAAGCAAAGGTAAAAACAGTTTTCCATTTCATGTCATCTTTAAGGTCAGATGTTTTGTCACATCATATAGTGTGTGTGTGTGAGAGGTTTCTGACCATTATTACACCTCTATTCTCTCTTTCTTTTGAGGATCTCTGTGGACGGACGTAAGTCAGTCTCAAGGGTGCGGTAAAAAAAATGGGTCCTCTATTCAGAACGACCGCAGTAACAACAGAGGTCACTAACTCCTCCCAGAGCAGGTCCCCCATGGGGCGGATATATATCCTGTCCACTTAACTCTTACATCTACCTCCCATGATATTATTCCCAACCCCCACCTCTCTCTCTCTCTCTCCCTCTCTCTCTCTCTCTATTTCTCCTCCTCCTCCTCCTCTTCCTCCTCCTCCACTCCCAAATAACATCCTCTGAGCCTCAGCTGGTCTATATTTGCCCTTTGTCCAAATCCATGATTGTGGGGAAGCTTGGTAGTCAGAGGGAGTTGTAGTGCAGGCTAAGTGCCTTGGCTGCACCAGACGGTGTACAGTGGCTGAGAGTTGATTAGAGTGAGGAGCATGCTGGGGGTGGCTGGGCTTGCTGCTCTGATTGCTCTCGGTGAACATTATATTCCTGTGGGCTTACTAAAACCCCTCAAACCTCTGCTAACCCCCCTCGTCACACACACACACACACACACATACACACACACACACACAATCCAGGGAGGAGCAGTGGAGGAGATGCTCTCACCTCTCCTCTCTTTCTCTCTCCTCTCTCTCTCTCTCTCTCTCTCTCTCTCTCTCTCTCTCTCTCTCCCAGTGCTACCATTATTTCTTATTACTCCTCCCTGGGCGAGCGGGTAACCATGTCAACGCTGACTCACCTCGGATTGGCCCTGCCGCTTTATCGTCCATAACAACAGTCCATCTCGGTGGGAAATGAAAGACAAGGTGTGAGATGGAAGCAAGAAATAAAGTGACAATTTGTGACAACATGACAGATCCTGAAAACACACACAAACACACACACACACACACACACACACACACACACACATACAATATACGCATTCATTACACACATACACATATAGAGACACACACACACATGTACTGTACACACACACACACACACACACACACACACACACACACACACACACACACACACACACACACACACAAACATGCACTGACACACACACATATGTTGAGTATGTTGCATTTGTGTATGTGACACACACATATAGTCACATACACAAATGCAACATACTCAAACAACACATCGGCCTCACAAACATATGACAAAATCTGAAAATGCACAGACACAAACACACATTGACACACAAACACATACACATACATGCAACACACAACTCACACCACACACAGACACACAAACAAGGAGAGGGGCTTGTGTGACCATGCCTCCACAGTGACAGGTACCTGTTGTGGGACCGTCACCATCTGTTTCCCCAGGTGACGTGCAGAATCTCTACACTATGGCTCTGCTCATGTTCTATTTGCGCCCGCTTGTAGAATTCTGTGCCGCTTTCGAAAGCAACGCATACCGTATAAAATATGGTAATGCATGCAGGGTTGTGATAGGGTTACCCTAATCTGCACAATGTTGTCATTGCTTCATCCCCAAAACATGGATTTTTATAAATAAATCCATTTTATTCAAAAGTGTTTCCATCAGGCTTGCAGTGCCATGCCGCCGTGTCATCCAGAAACGTGGATTTCCACAAATAAAGTCATTTTGACTTAAAAAGTGTTATTTGCCGAAAGCAGCAGTGGGCCAATGGAGTGTCAGCCTGCTGCCAGATCAGCGTTTTTTCTCTCTATGTTTTTTTTTCTGGGGTGAGACTACTGAGGAGTGAAAGCCTCTTATTGGTAGACGGGGGGATGTATCCCAGGATGCTCTACGAGTTTGTTAAATCCTGAGGGAGCTGCACAGTTGGTGGGCCGATGCAGGAGACTTCTGCCCTAATTAGAGTAGCAGTTTAGCAGATAAGCTTACATTGGCCAGGCTTCTCAGTGCCTATATGTAAAATACCCACACTGTATATGACAAATGTATTCAGTGTGAGTCACGGTGAGATGGTGACAGAGACGTCACGCTTCATGGTAACCATGCAAATATTTCATAAATATTTAAATAAGGTCCAAATGGAGGTTAGATGACACTCAACCAAAAGGCTGAGCTGCATACCATAAATTGGTTTTGTATATAATGGAGGATCTTAACCATAAAAGCTATATGTATATGTACACATACAGACACATTCAAGACACATTCAACATAATCAAACCAGCAGGAAGTACTGTATAATGCTGAGTTAGCCTCCACATTTACTCCACTTGAATGCCTTTATAGTGGATGTGAAGAGTGAATGTGATTTATGAAGTACAGTGTTCCATCCAAGTTCTTATGATGGGCATTAAAACTTCTGAATTTATTTCCAGACATTGATTGGCTCCGTTGACCTGCATTTCCGCATTTGTATTGGTGATGCTATATGTGGAATATCTCTCTTGCCCAAAAAAGTTGAGAAGTTACCCGTATGGATATTATTAATTGTGTATTATTTATTGATTTGTCTGTGTACTTATTTGTTTGTTTGTTTATTTGAACAAGTAATGAGGTGATGGGAACATAGTGAGACAAGCTACACATTGCAGTGCATTTCCAGAGTTTCTCCTTTTAGCCTCCTCCTTTGAGAATTCTCTATTTCATGTGCATTGCTTTGCTCCCCTGAATAATAATAAAAACGAATGCAATGATCTGCCCTTTCTGTGGGGGAGAATACAAATATTTAGCATTGAGTAATCATGCATAGCGAGTATCATGACTGTAGCACTGACCTCCTGCTGCTCGGCGTGTCCATTATCGCCCAGCTTGGGGTGGCTGTCAGTGCCGTTGTCGCCAGTCTGGAGAAGGCTCTCAGGGTGACATCTCATTGCCCTCAGAAGGTGCACGATTAAACGGGGCCTCATTCAATCTGACAAGCTGGCTCTTCCCATCCTCAAGACACTTCCAGGCCAATTCATGCCACTGAGTGTTCACTGGGAGACAAAGAGGATCATCTTCCCATCGCAATATGTCACCTACTGGAAAATGATGCATGGCTCCAGGACCCAATACAGACTGACTTGCTTTTTGGTAAATATGCTGAGCTATCCATGTTCAAACATTATTACAGAAAAACATGTATCACAATATTGTACATTTACATGTTTTAGAAATTATGGTTTGAAATATATATTTATATATTTTAAATAAATCTCTTTTTTGTATTTGATCTTATAACAATAATTTGTGCAATTTGTATAACAATGTCATAATATGCAACTTTGGATCACAAAGGATAAGTCATCCATTGTGTTACTCTTAAGTCTTCATTAGTCTGCATGGTCTGCTGGGTTGAAGCCTTCCTCTGTCGTTCTTTCTTCTCTATGGTTTGCTGTACTCGTATATCAGTTGATTGGCTGTCTAGTTATCTTTTATTTATCCTCCACGTAGAATTATTCAGTAAGTGTTTGTGTCGGTAAAACATGAATAACAACTGAACAGCGTACAGTATGACAGAATGTGCCAACAACTCACAGTAAATATGACAGAAACATGTCATTTCTGGAAATGTGAAAATGAAAGCACTGGCAAACAAAAAAAAAGGCGCCATGAGATTTCTTTCTTCTTTGTGTGACACTGTTGGTGATTTACTGGCCATGCAGTCCTTCATTGGGTCATAAATGCAAGGATAATTATGTCCTGGATTGATCGTGCAGCGCTACTTCGCAGAAGTGACTCATTTGTCAAAGATTGCGGAGTCACCCGTCGGAGGAGACAACACCACACACGCTCTCTCTCTCACACAGAGCAGCATAGGAAGGTTTCATTTGTTGCCTTCTACACATGCTCAGCTCAACCCCTAAAAAAGCTGAGACAGAATCAGTGAAATCAAACTCTTCCTCACACCGCCTGCCCGCCCGCAGGGCCACTGGGAGTTTCGTTTGGCCTCATTTCTCCTCGTCGAGCGTTTGCCTGGAGCCGAACTGGAGGAGTACATCATTTAGAATGTTTGTCTCAGTCTGTACTCTCCCTCACCGTGGAATTCTGAATTGGAGAACACTGCTTCGAAGGATTCTAAAACGCTGCAATGTACACTGGATTGAACTGCTGTGTCTTGTTTAGTTGTGATGATACAAACATTTTTTTTTCTCTCTGAGGAAATAACCTGCTTTCTACAAGATTTATTTGAGGTCACTGAAAGCCCAGCCAGCAGTAAGACACCACACTGACTAAACTCTGTGTAATTAGTAAAGCACATTAAAGCCAGCCAGCTGCTAGAGATGGAGTCATGTTTGTTTGTTTGTTTGTTTATGTTTACGTCACCATGATCACATGCTGATGGCTGGGTTAGTCAGCACGTGGGACCCACCACCATGAGTTTACCCACAACCTCCACCACCACGGCATGCCAGAGCAGATGCTCAGAGAGCCAGACACAACGACACGTCTCACGTCTCAGCCAACACCTCCCCCTCCCTCCCTCTCCCCAAATCTGAATAATCTCCCTCAGACTTGCTCTTCTCCTCCTCTGCCCCCTCCTCCTCACCAGCCCTATGTGACCCTGATGGGAACCAGCCCCCCACCCCACCCCTCCCTCAGCTGCCCTGCCCCAGTCCAGAGTGTGGGAGAATGTGACAACACAACTCGGCCTGGGAGAAAGAGAGAGAGAGAGAGAGAAGAGAGAGAAAGAGAAAGAGAGAGAGAGAGCACAGACATGCTCAGACCTCCCACTTGCTCGGCACTTCAGAAATCCTATTTGACACAGATGTGTGTAAGCAGCCTTATTACTTTAATTAATATGGTTTTGCGAGGCAAGAGAAAGAAAATGGCGTCATGAGCAGTGGATAAGCAATAAAACGCCACATTTAAACCAACAAAACAAAAATGCAGAGGTTCTCTAACCACACACAATTGTGGTGTGTATTAGGGAGGGGCATGAGGGGTAGTACAGGAGCTTGGTTTAGGACTTTGTGAAGTGGTGTAGCTCTAACCATTTGCAACTGAATATCTCCAAGACAAAAGAGATGGTGGTGGACGTGCGGAGGTCCAGCCCCCCTGTGTTACCTGTCTCTATATAGCGGGGCTATGTGGAAGTGCTAGTCAGGACCTACAAGTACCAGGGGCAGCAGCTGGACAATAAACTGGGCTCGTCAGCAAACACAGATGCACTTTATAAAAAAAGGAACAAAGTCAGCTCTATTTCCTGAGGACAGCTGTAGCAAACTCCTGCTCATGCTGTACCAGGCAGAGTCCCGTCTCTGTCATGCTCAATGGACAGCCTGGGGAAGCCTTTTGCTCCACAGGCTATTCAGCTCTTCAACCTGACCAGTGGCGGGGTGAAATTGACTGTTTGCCATGACTGGCAATGACTTCCTCTCTGACCCTACCTTGCCAAACCACACGCAGGCAGACGGTTACTGGCACAATCTGTTTGGATCTTTGTGTTTTGTAAGCCTTCATTTCTACTATTGGCTATCAGCAAGTTGTATAATTATGACCTCCGCTAGCATAGCGTAACGGTCATATAAGTTTAGGCAGAGGTTTTTTTTATTATTTTTTTTTTTTATCATATCTGCTCATTTGAGGTATAGCACCACCTAGTTAAAAATGAACAAGCAAAAATGATGTGTTGTAATTGCAGATATCTCTGGCTGACATGTTCAAAACTGCACGAAATTGGAAGTGTAGGATCATTATGATACCCTCTGAATGCATGCCAAGTTTGGTGGAATTCGGTTCATGAGGGGCCATATCAGCTACACAAACGGCCACACACACAGTCATGCATACATAGTATAGTAGTATATTATATGTTGTCACATATAAACCCCAACAGAAGGTAGTGGTTTATACTCAGCAAACAATTGAAGAATCCAGGAAAGGGCAAACAGCAGTCACACTGTCTTTATTTATTTATTAAGGCTTATTTAGCAAGGGGGTTGCTGTTCCATGACAGTGGCATTGTGCCCTACTTTCACTCTCTCTCACACACACACACACACACACACACACACACACACACACACACTATACAGGCATTCACAGGAGCGGCAACTGAAAACCGAAAACCTGCGCATGGTATTTTTGGAGCTCAGAGAGGCACTCCTTCACCCTGCGGTTCGTTAAGGTGACAGCCCCCACCTGGGACTCCCTGCGTCACAGTGACTAATGCGCTCCACCGTTCCACCTACGGAAATCTCACACCTCTTGTCCAGCGAGGACATAGAGTACAGTACTGAGTACAGTACAGGGCAGAATCTGCCCAGCTGAAGTCCCCTCCAAACACCCTCACAATCACTTTCTCTTTCTCACTTTCTTTCTGCCCCTTCTCTGTGGGCTGCTGTGAGGTGCATGGACTCCTGAGAGGTGGCTTTAATTAAACAGCTCTGTGTTGAGTAGACGTGAGGAGGCCAGCGGGAGTCAGATCAGACATGATGAATCCTGTCTCTCCAGGTCTCTACCCACCCCCCCCCCTCCCCCAACACTTCTCACCCCCTTTCCTCCCTCACCGGCCACTCCCAGGGGGGGTTCCCACATCACATCGCCACCCTCACCTCCCGGTGGCGTGGAGTCGTGTTCTCGCCTCGATGCCTCTGATGCTGCGCTCGTTGGTTTATTGATTGGATGATGTGAGGGGAAATTAAAATGGAGGGGCCCTTTCCATTGCGTTGGTTCTAACAGCACCCTGCAGCACCAGGCCTGACCCACAGTGGTGTGTGTGTGCTGTTGGGTTACGGTTCTACATTTTCCAGCAGAGGAACAGTGCTTATCTGCATATCACAGCAACAAGTGCTAGAAACGCAAGCCACAAATCACTGGCCATTTATGCGAAACTCTGGAGCCACATCCTCAATAAATTTTCTGTTAATTACCGCTGTCGCACTCTCTAGCTGGTCTAAAGGTTAATTCAGGAATAAACTCGCAATTGTCCCTGCGTTTGTTTCAGGGTGTGCGGCGTATGATAAGCAGCAGGTGATTTAGAGTCATTACCATGACCAAAAACTCCTCAGCGAAAGGCCATTCAGGACCTTGCATGCTGCGTGTCCTCATTACTGAAGCCTCCTGCCCGGGCACTCTGAGATCGGCCTGGTCATCCTGCTCCCACCACCCCAGTTTTGTCTTGTCTGGACGCCTTTTCAATTGATCTGCTCTGCTCACTTTCTCTCTCTCTCTCTCCCTTTCTCTTTCTGTCTCTCTCTCTCTCTCTGTCTCTCGCTCTCCCTCTCCCCTCTCTCTCCCTCTCTGTCTCTCTCTCTCTCAGCTGAGACCCAGGCTCTGAGAGACCATTGGCAGCACTGTCTGTCTTCCCACCCATTGTCTGACTCATTCATCCATCACCCGACCGCTTGCCTTGAGGAGCGCCATTGACTTGAGTGGGCAGATGTTCCCTCCTTCCCTCCTCCCACCCCCAACCCCTTTCCTCCTCCTTCGTCCACCCACACCCCCGAAAAGACAAGCTGGAGAGAGAGAGAGAGAGAGAGAGAGGGTGGGGACTTGCCCAGTGTCCACTCCCATGCCGACGGTCTTGAGAACGTGAGAGAGTGAAGGAATGCCGACGCGGCAGGTTTTTTTGTTTTGGGTTTTCCCAGGCGGCTGGGATAATGGCCGCACCCTGAGACCCCGCGGTGGGACTGGCCACGGCTCCATTGACTCGCTAAAGAGCCAGAGGCCAGAGGCTGCGACAGGGTCAAGGTGACAGGCCCCCTCTCGCTCATGAATATGGATGACAGTGTTCCATCTGCTCCGCTGCAGTCTGTAAACAAACACATCTCACACTGCGACTTGTGTGTGTGTGCGAGAGAGAGAGGGAGAGTGTATGTGTGTGTGTGTGTGTGTGTGTGTGTGTGTGTGTGTGTGTGTGTGTATGAGTGTGTGTATGTGTGTGTGTTGGTGGGGTGGGGGTTGTCAGGGAAAGGAGGGGGACTAGAAGAAGAAGAAGCTTGGTGGTGCTAAAGTGATGGTGGGGCTAACATGGGATAGTCTTTGTTTCAAGGATTCAACACACAAGGAGTGCTATTTTAGATATGAAAAAGCCGTTGTTAAAAATAGGTCACAGGTTTGAAATGTTTTGAAGAATGCTAAAAATACAGCCCCTTTCATTTCTCAGAGGTGTGGAATGAAATCGAGTTATTTATAGAAAGGTTGAGTCTTGAAGTTGAAGCCAAAAATGCTCACATTCAAATGTAATCAAGCTGGAAAAGCTACAAGGAATTTAAACAGCCGGTATAATCGACTGCAGCTTTACTTTTGCTACAAGTCTACAAAAAGGATTTGAGCGCTGCCATTTACTGATATACTCACATTGATTTATGAGAGCATTGATTAGTGCACATTGAAGATTGCTAATGGAATTGTCCAGTCTGACTCTTGAGCCACCCAGCGCTTGTCAAGCGTTCCTCTGATAAGAATCCTTTTGAGACAGGCGGGAGTAGCGTCTGTCTCTTTAGTATCCATCCTCAGGGAAACCTCCTTATCAACACTGAGCGCTTCCAATTGAGCTAAGTGACTTTTATGGCGATTACCATGTGTCACGCCATAAGTGGCGTCAAAATAGATATGCAGCTCATCATGTATACACACAGCGAAGAGCACGGCTTTGCTTTTAAACAATCGAGTGAGCCAAGCAAACAGGGGATGGCAGATATTTTAAAAAGGGCACAGTGATGATGTTTCTCAGATGTGTGTTTTTGCTGTTGTTGTTGTTGTTCCTTAATCCTGCCTTGCAGTTAATCAAAAATGAAAAGAGCCTCTAGAGAGAGCCCAGGAATAGATGAGAAAAGACTGAGATGTTACTGGAAGCCAATAAACACGCCGTTGTCTGGTGACCTTGATAAGCATCTCAAGCTGTTTGCCTTAGGGGCTGGGGGCGTTGATGTTAGGCATGAGCTTGGGTGGGAGGGGGTGTTTGGGGGGGGGGAGCGTAGAGGGGGGTAAGGGGGGGTGAGGCATGAGCTTGAGTGTGTGTGTGCGTGTGTGTGTGTGTGTGGAGGGGGGGGGGGGGGGGGGGGGGGGGCATGTTAGGAATAAGTTGAATGTATTGCTCATGAGCCCAGCTTGAACCAATTCTAAGCCCCTTCTGTCTGAGGTGCCAATCACGCGAACAAGCTGAATACACACCCAATCTCCTCCGCAAATGTCAGCCAGTGCCTTTAAAAGAGCAGCATTGTGTTGTTGTTCTCCTCCATCCTTCCCAGCGCATGCTATCCCCAGGGTAGCAGGTGTACACTTTGTTTACACCACTCGCTCTCATCTCACTCGGCTGGAGTGGCCAGAGTGCTCACCCCATTTGTACGACAAATCAGCCGGTTCTGTGAACTGGCTTCAGTCTGTTGAAGGTAAAATGTCAGAGTAAGCTTGTAAACGGAGGACATTTTTATAGCGTTTGTGTGTCTTTTGTATTGCCAGCCACATGTTAAAGAACACTGTATGGGTCTGGAGATGAGAGATGCATTTTTTATGGTTAACCTTTATTTACTAACATATTCACCAAGTCCATGTGGTACCTAATTCCATCCAGGCCAGATAAAAAACTAATGGTCCGAGCAGCTTTCAACAAATTTGAACATTTTACACAGTCTGGCACTGTCTAAGAGTCTAAAACTTTCAACCTCTTTTCTGAATGCAGGTCGATGGTGAAGGGAGAGCCTCTCTGTGAAGCAGAAGAAAACAAATAGATAAAGAATAGTGTGCATTTGGCTTTGAGCCTCCACTGCCCAGTTGGCGAGCCAGCCAGTGTTAGCACATGGCATTGCCTACAAGGCATTGTGTTCTTAAGTTCATTCTTCTCTATTGTATTTGTAAAGTAGCAACAGTGGAGAGGGGCGAAGGGGTACACTCAAATCAAGATGGATGACCCGAGCTTTCCGTTCAATTTAACAAGCTTATTTTGCAGACCTCTGTTTCCGGGACAACCACAATAGGCTGAGAGGATATAGCTGAACCAGAGGAAAAAGTCACTTCCTTGGCAAAAACTCCTGCGATGTAAATACTGGATTTGGTCTCTGGGGAACTGAATAACTACGTCCTGGATTTATTTTATGTGTGCTGGAACGCCCTCTGTCTCCAGCACAATTGACAGAAAAGGGTTTAAATAAGCCACACATCTATTGAGATTTACTCCCTTAAATACATTGTTCATTTGTATATTTAAAATTCTGCCAAGTACTCGCACACCCACACTAAGAAATATATTTGAGGGGAATTTCTGTAAACCAGAGTATCAGATGCATGTAGCACAAAGGTTTGTCACTCTGGTATGTGAGCTATAAAATGATTCCATTGCTTTTTCACGGCAGCAGGTGTGGCAACACCTATGTTTATTTCTTGGCGTTTATTTATTTCTTGGCTTTATCTAGGTCTCTCATATGACAGGACATGTGCAATAAGTATGCATTAGCCACCAGCTGGAAATCTGTAAATATGTTACTCTGTACACAAAACGGTCTGCATAATTTATCGCACTACATAAAATCTGTATTGCTTAACTGAAATATGTATCATGTTGTTTTTGCATCCAGCAGGTGTGTGTGTTGTGTGTGTGTGTGTGTTTGTGTGACTAATGGTAGAGCTGACATCTCACTGATGACTCTGATGAAAGAATTGTATCAGTGACAGACAAACCAAAAATTCCCAAAGCCCCATCAGATTATATGGATTAACATCATGTTTATCCAACACTTCATCATGGCGGATTTATCATTTTAGTAGCTGTGGTTGAGCTCAGACCAAGGCTGGTATGGTATCACTTGCAATCACTGGACTGGACAGACTGGAAACCAATTTGAACGTGATCCACACTGAGAGATGGCATGACATAGTGAGTGGTACAATGCAGCAGACTGTTAGCAAACACATGATGTAAAACACACACACACACACACACACACACACACACATCAAATACACACACATGGGGAGTGTCCTTCGAGCTTCGCTGTCCATGGTACTGAACTCTTTCAGGGAAAATCGTAGCAGATTGCTTCCTAGAAAGGTATAGCCAGAGGATTAAAAGGACTATAGTGTAACACGGGCACAGCTGCAAACAGACCTCTTGCCCGCTGCACTTCAAAGGATGACCACAACACAAGTGTTGGAAACAGCAGCAAAATAGATGAGGCTTGTCTGGATGACTGCAACATGTGGTGAAAGAGAGAGCGAGAGACGTGTGGACTGACCACATGTGGTGTTATGTAGGTTTTGGACATCATGGATGGGACTGAACGGGCATCTTGAAAGACAGAGGTGCCTGTGTATTTGATGAGTGGACTCCTCAGACTGCATGCAGAAAGCGACAGCTATTCCATTGATTTCCCACAGTGAGGACCGCATACACTGTACCCATAGAGGAGATGGTCCGCACAGATAAGTGGAAAGGGCATGCAGTGTAGATACAAGACAAATTAGGATGAAATATTCATGATGACCTTGTTTGCAGAGATGGTGGTAGATTTTGACAGGCGACAAGTGCTGAGGAAAATATAATTTACCTTGCAAAGCTGTATGACAATTTATTAAATTCAGTTGTTTGTTCTTTGTTCAGTCATTAAAGTGTTCTTTTAAATATGACCAGTTGGCTAAAAAGCTGATGAATTTGATGAGCAGCATTTTTATTAGGGTCAACCTCCTTTCTGTATGAGCACACAAGTGCATCCCCAGAGTGGTAGACTGCCCCACCCATGCAGTACTAGCCATTACATATGGATGGCATGATGGTATGCCCCCCCCCCCCCCCACACACACACACAGTGAATGCACATGTGTGGTTACCAGGCAGAGTTGTTTAATATTTAAAGTGCAAGCACCGGTGCGTGTGCTAAACGAATAGATTCTGCCCTCCCTGGTGTACAGTGGGTGTGTGTGTGGGGGTTGGGGAGGACAACTCTCAAGGTGCTCCAGGGAGAGCATGGGGGGGGGGGGGTTGGATTCCTGGAGATGCCTCAGACGGACCTCCATCCCACCTCCATCACAGAGCTCAGATACAGAGCTCAGCGAAGCACACACTCTTCCCGAACACACACACACTTCTCCTCTGCCTGTGGGTCTGATGTGATAAGTTGTACACACAAGTCCCTGAGCTGACAACTCCTGTGATCTCCGCAGGCCAGGCATTCTAGTTTTTCATACGTCCTGATTAATGTGTTATGATCATTGAGTTTTCTATATGATTGGTGCTCTTTCTGACAATGGCTTTATAGTTTGTAGTAATATGGCTGATTGAGATGGCCACGCCTCAGAGAGTCAGTCATGTTGCTCAGCAGGACTTTTGTACAGCCGTGATGACAGCTGTTCTGAGGTGGCGTTGCTTTAATAATGTGCACCCATTTGCATTTATTCTGACAGGAGGACAATTAAAGAGGCGCGTGCTCAGTCTTTGGAAGAGAGCAACACTGATATGCTACTTGCTACATGGTTTCAGATAATAATAAAGCATCTGCCAATCTGATTTGCAGTTAGTGCAGGGGTAGTGGGATTTATTGGGGTTATAGAATCTTGTTGTGAGAAGGCTTACTTGCAACATTGGGTTTGCACTGTTTACAGCACAGTACTCAGTTAGAGCCAGCCACCATACTGGTCCTAGTAGGAAACCGGAAGGTTCCTCTGTTACTGGTTAGTGTCATGCAATGACAATCCATTTGTCCAACTTAGCGAGAGTTTCTCCCCAATAATTCTGTAATTTCTCCAGGACTGAGACAGGAACAGGGATAGATGGAGAAATGCCATGTGATTGTGGAAGAAACAGAGGAGGAGAGGAGGAGGAGAGGAGGAGGAAAGGAGGGCAAAGTCAACAGTCGGGCTGTGCTTAGAGCAGGAGGTGTGCAGGCAGGAGAGAGAGCAGCCTCAGGCAGCAGACAGAGAAGTGCTCGCACAGGAGCTAGCGCTAAGCCGTCAAAATCTGCCTGGCAACCGCACGCTGTCATGCAACTTAGCAGTCTCACTGACTGTGGTATTCTTTCACCCTTTCTCTCTCTCTCTCTCTTACTCTGCCTCTCTCTTTCTCTCACAGTCTCATTCACTCTTACTCTTGCTCTGCCTCTCTCTCTCTTTCTCTCTCTCTCATTTCGTTCGTCTCTCTTGTCATGTTCTAGCTGAAGAACTCCCCATCCCCCATTGCCCCAGCCTCCACCAGACTACTTTAGTCACTCTTATTGTCTTCACGAAAAGGGTCAGAGCAATGACCTCCGACAAAGAAACTGTGCTGACCCCACGAAAAGTGAGGTCAGACCCTTAACCTCTGAAGCCCTCTCTCGGAGAATGCTGTCTGTAGGAAGGGTATAAGTTGATCGGGGGATGGGCTACTTGTGCAGACTACAGCTTGTAGTGTGAAAAAAACACCTTCCAGTGCCACCTCTAGCCAAAATGAATATGTCTACATGCACACCTATAGAATCAAAACCATGTATTCTGTAGACGCGGAAATGTAGGCATTATATCTTGACCCTGTAAAATCTTCGTTTGTAACCTTTATTACCCTGATTCGCTCGACATGTCCTTATTGAGCTTCAGACAGGGCGGCAGGAAATGATGAGACAGCTTGCCTTTTCTTGTGTAATTTGTAGAGTCTCCGCCCGAGGAGATTGTAAACGGTGAAAGGGTAAATCACTCTGAGCTGGGGCGAGATCAATGGTCCCAGACCTCCACCAGTGCAGGATGGAGAGAGGAGAGGGCACTGGGCTTCGTTCAGTCTTCAACTCGTGAGCATGAGCGCGGGAGAGGAAGCGGAGGGGCTTTAAGCGTGCCGTATGCCCTGGCAGGGCAGGAGCCAGCGGGGCTGTTTGATGTATCTGAAAGCTTAAAGCTCTGGTGGGAGATATGATGCATTATGGAGGAGTCTCCTCAGTCTTGGACAGGGGGGGGTTGTGGGGTGTGGGATAAAGAGCGAAGAGAGAGGAGTGGGCATGGCAGGAGAGGACAGGAGTGGACAGAAGTGGAGCGGAGTGGGAAGGTGTGTAAAGATGACGGCTGTAGGAGCAGAAATGGAATCTGTGAATAAGGGTTATGATTAAATAAAGCAGGATTATTTGCAGGTGCAGATGACTTGTAAATGGCATCTACAGGATATTGCTCTCTTCCTCTCTCCCTCTATCTCTGTCCCTCCCTCTCTCTCTCTCTCTCTCTCTTCTCTCCCTCTCTCTCTCTCCTCTCTCTGTCATTCTCATATTCACAGACCCAGAGGAGGGAGTGTGGTGAGAGGTTAGAGATAACAGTATCTCTCTGGTGGCTGAAAGCTTCAGGTGCTGAACGGGGAGGCAATGAGGAACTGAGGGAGGGAGGGGTGAGTGAGATAAATAGAGAGAGAGATAAAGAGAGAGAGTGAGAGAGCGATAGAGAGAGAGAGGGATAAAGAGAAAGAGATAGAGAGACGGAGAGAGAGAGCGCTGCTGCAAAAAGTCTCCATCTGGTCCTGCCAGCTCAGGGCGGCATCAGTGGCAGGCGAGCGGCCGCTGACGCTCAGCAGTCCTGACAGCGTGACCCCCTGGCAGCTCCTGGCTGTGACACACACAAACACACACACTCACACATACACACATATTAGAAAGTGGAGGAAGTTTGTCAGTGACCAGAAACATGCAAGTTGATACAGCAGCCATTCAACAATCAAGCCTATTTACTGTCAAAAACAAAATCACTAACAAATCAACCTTTGTGGACAAAAACATCGCCAAGAGAGCAACCTTCAAGAGCATTTCACTAGGGTTATAAAGCAAAACACTACATAGATACGATGCCACTTTTACAGGAGATGCCATTTGTCACGTGACTAAACGTCACTACCTATGTTCTGGTTCAGCTTGTGTTGAGTCTCTAAGCATCTTTTTTTATTTTCTCTGAGCTTTCACCTTCACTCGTTGATTTGCAGGAGACACCTGCACATGTCATTCAATCATGTCACTGCAGGGTGCCAGCGTTCCCGGTGTGTCAAAGAAAAGTACACACAAAAAATCACTCACAAGGGGAGGGGGGTAGAGGGCAAAATGAGATGTGACTAAGTTTGTTTGCTAGTCTATTCCCTGTAGGTTGTTTGACAGGAGGAGCCTTGTGATCAGGTGTTTAGTATGCAGCGGGGGCTGTACGCCAGAGCCCTGATAAAACACACTGTTTACTGCTCCATTTAATGGGGGCGATCAATACTCGGCTATCAATACCCTGAATACAATATGGCTGGAATTAAGGCAGGACACGCTCACGGTGGAGTCTATCACGGCGCAGTGTCACGTGAGCTCCTTCTGGCCCATAAGTCCCCCACGGGCTTAGTTCCCTTCGGCGTGACCAATATATCACGGACATGTCAAGGATGACTAGGAGGAGATGGAGTTGTGCAGCTTTCACCAAAACTAGATAGCTGCGCTATATCAGTTTCTTTTGTTGTTGTTATTGTTATTGTTTACTAGCCTTATCAGTTTATATTTAGGACTGCCGACTCTTTTTTTTTAAATAAATGAGTGCGTGCTATTTTCTCAAACAGCAAACACTTGCAGGCGCTCATTAAATTAACATGGAAATGGGTGCAGAATGAATATTACAGTAGCACAGAGGGTCATTCAGCAATAACAAAACATGAGTAACAGTTGGTATGTACTTCTTTTGCACAAATGTGAAAGCAAATACATCTGTGCTTAATGAGAATGAAATAATGCAATGTTTTGAAAGTATCCACTAGTATTCACTAGAATCAAATACAACCAAAAAGAGATAGCACAAGTGCATTTAGTATGTATACATTGTTTGCTTGATTTAAAAATGTCAGAGTTTGCTCAGTCTGTGGCACTGTGTGAAGAGCAGCCTTACAAGAAATAGGAAACCGCTTTGACTTGGACTCTAGAATGCAGACTCCCTTTGAAAGGCACAGGGGGAGAGAAGGGATGCTAGCACGCTAAAACCCTTGACTTTCCCCTTATCCTGTCCAAGACATCCCTTCAAGGCTTTCCGCCTCCAAATAGCCCTTTGCTCGCCCACTAACTGAGAGGAACTACCGATCTCTCTCTCTCTCTCTCTCTCTTTCTCTCATTCTCTGTCATCTTCTTTCTCTTTTCCTCCATAAGGCAGCAGGAGGGAATCGTAGAGATAAGAATTTAGTGAGAGTTTAGCTCTCTCCACCTGTCTTTCTCTTGCCTGCTCTCCGAACCACAGCAGGCGTTGAGGGCACAGAGCTGTGTGTCCTTCTCTCCCTTATTCTATTTCTTCCCACTGCAAATCTCTGTGCTCACAGCGCCAGTGCTCAGCTGCCACTGATACAGACCTACGACTGTTGACAAACTTTACATCAAAATGTCACATCGAGGGGAAATATTTGATCAATCTTGGGGTGGGAAATGAGACTAGTGACCTATTACCACCCTGGAACAAAACACACTCCTGTCACATTCTCCCCTTTAAGGCAGATCAGTGTGTAAGTGTGATCCAGGCCTCAGTGGTGACCAATTGTAGAATATATGGTACCATTTTTTCAAAGTACAGTACCTGCAGTTTATTTTGGAAGGCCAATACATTTAAATGTAAAATAGCTTTTACTCTACTAGATTGGTTCAGTATGTCAAGTATGTCATAGCGTTTTGAAAAGTACAAAATGCTTTCCAAATAAATCAGGCAGACTATGATTCTCTTTTAATTAAAATAATTATAGCCTAGTAATCAACACAGATTTTAATTGGCTGGTTTGTGCAACCTGTTGCACTTGCAGTCTCTAGTTAGCTTCAAATAGCAGCCATGCAGCTAGCTGTCACAGGAGTTCCATTGATTTAGCAAAATGTGTTGTTGGTCCAAACTGGTTAAATATAGTTACTAGTTCAGGTGTGCATATCTACGCACATCCGCACAGTACACAAACACATCAGCTTAACCCATGCATACACACACTACCACTTCTTTGTTTACAAGTTTACAAGTGTAATTATTAGCCATGTGTTGTTTTTTTATCATTCAATTTATATAAGATGTTGACATTAAACTCCATTTCCAAGTCTTCAGATAATAGAGCAACCTACATTTAATTTAATGGTGGAGATCCCTTGTGGATATGTACATCCACTTAGACATTGGACAGGCATTAGGCAGTGTGTGTGTGTGTGTGTGTGTGTGTGTGTGTGTGTGTGTGTGTGTGTGTGTTAGCACTACTTGCTTCCATATGCTTTGTTCTGTTTTGGCAAATTGCATTAAGTGTCAAGGACTTGGAGGGCAGACTATTTTGAAATCAGTTCAACAAATGGCCCGAGCCAGAGCTAAATTTGGAGGAGAATGCGTTTTGCGTTTTCCACTATATGAACACCGTCCAGAGACTGTGTCATCCCTTTCATGAAGCCAATATTTTTGAGAGGGTGCCCCTCCTAAGGGAGAGAAGGATCCAAAACAAGTCTGGTCCACCTCTTTGTTTTTTTTAATATTATGTTATGTTATGAGGAAAGCCACCGTGGCACAATGTAAATGTGTCCCTATGTAAATGCCTAGTTAAATATAACATTGCATTCCAAATACATAGAATCAGAATGAATCATGTAATGGGAATGGAAGTCCCTCTAAGTGTTAATCTCTACCAGTGGTGTGTTGAGAGCTCCCTCCCTCCATCCTCCTGGCCTGTGGAGAGTAGCTCGTTTGTCGTGGCGAGCCAGCGGGACCGTGTGCTGATGACAGTGACAGCCCAGCCTCCACATTAGGGATCAGGCCTACTCCCATCCCATGCTAACTCTTGAGACGACTCATCATGCAGCATGGGGAGGCTGCTAATATTGGCTCAGCATGGCCAATGGGAGGGACTCACACCCAAACCACAGAGCACCGTCGTGGTTTAACAGGGTGACACTTACTGCACACACGAGGCTTGACAGTGATCATGTTCATGTAAGACATTTTTGTTTCTGTGTGTGTGTGTGTGTGTGTGTGTGTGTGTGTGTGTGTGTGTGTGTCTGTCTGTCTGTCTGTCTGTCTGTGAGTGTGTGTGTGTGTGCGTGTGTGCCAGAGCAATGCTGCTTTGTAAATACAATGCCATAACCATGACATTCTGTGCACAGAGACCATTGTACTTGCTGGAGCCCTGCCATTTCATTGCACAATCTTCAGAAATTAGATTGTGCATAATACCAATGAACACCACTGTGCAAGGGGACAGAATATTTTTCTCAGAATAGCACTTTAAGGCCTTTTTCTGGTTTGTTTTGGATGAACTAGAGTGGTGGACACCGAAATTTTGACGATTGGTCCTGTCTCGACTTTTCTGACTCATTTTGAATCGCCTTTGACTTCACAGTGTGGCTGGTAATGGGCATAATGTAGTAGGCTACTCAAACATGTCATAAAACAACCCTTAACGTTCGTTTTCAAAACTGTGCAACTCACCGAGTGGTAAGTGGTGTTCGTTGATTATTAAAAGCAAATATATCGGCGCAATGTATGATTTCCAGCCGTCTTATTTGCTATTGTGGAACTATTCATAACCGCTCAATAGTTGAACCTGAAGCATAGACGGTGGCGCAGCTATCAACGTGCAATGAGTCTTCCAACAGAAATCAATAGGATTTTACAAAATGCCAAATAAAACACGACAGAAACGGTATTTCGCTACGCTACTTGTTTTGGAACATCAACGAACACCACTAACCACTCGGTGAGTTGCATAGTTTTGAAAACGAACGTTAAGGGTTGTTTTAGGACATGTTTGAGTAGCCTACAGTATGCTCATTGCCAGCCACCCTGAGAAGTCAAAGGCGATTCAAAACGAGTCAGAAAAGTCGAGACAGGACCAACCGTCAAAATATCGGTGTCCACCACTCTAGTTCATCCAAAACAAACCAGGAAAGGGCCTTAAAGTGCTAAAAAACGAAATTTTCCTTTAATATTATATAGCAGCAGTGCAGTGGCTAACAACTCATGTTAACAATAGCCATATATTATCAGCCTGCCACAGCAATCCATGTTATGTCCACACAAAGCTGGGGTACTCATTTAATTAAGACTAAATAATTAGGACAAATACTTTCAGATGACAACACTAACCAATGTTTTAGTGTCTCGGTTCACCCTAGGCCTGTGTGAACCAACCAAGATCTCTAATGATGCCTGGTAAGAGATGAACATCTGGAGAAGTCCCGCTAAAGGTCAGAACTGAAGACAACAGAGCCTTTTCTCAGTTACTTACCATGTGGATTCTTTGATATTCTAAGTAAGTGAAAGGGCTAAATTAAAGCAAACTTGTTTTGCATTATGTTACGAATGGAACAAAGGGACATTGTGAAGCATGGGCAAATAGAGCACCACGCCGTCTCCTCCATCACTACGTCAAGATGGTAGGAGGGGAGAAGGGACGCGCGGGGGTAAAAAAGACGTTCTCACAGAAGAGTTCTAGCCCCCCTCTCGCATTAGTTATACCCCCTCACGTTTCCTCCTCCACGCCCTGCGTTCTCCTACTGCGCTCCCACTGCGTCTGCCTTTGTTCGCATCCCAACAAACCCTGAACAGATGGTGCTCTGCTTGGGCAGGAGTGACAGGCACCAGCTCGCAGCCAATCGCCTGGGTAGGAATCAGCTGACTCGTCTGGACAGCGCCAGGTGTTGTCATCATATTTTCCAGGCTTGAGTAGTGAGGAGAGCGCACTGGTTACTAGTCAGCGGATTGCGGGTTGCACGGCGCGGGGAGGATATCTCTTCAGACATACAGACTCACCATGCCCTCCCTGAAGGGTACCGTCGCGAAGTGAATGGGAAGAGAAAGCATGTTTTTAGAATCACATGGAGTCTGAGTAACATGTGAAATAACTGCAAATTGTTTGTGTGTTTATAAGTTATCGCCGTTTTAGTTCAGTGGGGCAAAGGTGCCCACGCGAAATACCCTGGGGAACACAAATGCTGTTGCGAGGTGGAGGCTGAAAGCCGACGAGGTAAGAGATGCTGCGAAATATGTCGATTGGTTGCTTCCTATATTCTGATAATAATGCACTCCTAACAGTTATTGTGTTTTATTTAAATTGTAAATTGTTGCTTTGTCTTGAAAATATGCCTCAAAATGTGTTTTCTGGGAAAAAAATAGGCTGATTCGGTACATAAGTGGGCTCTGTGACTGATGCTCTGCATTAAGTGATTATTTCATCCTTCGAGTGCACATCGTATAGAAATATATGTCGTGAGTCAAGTATGATGGTTGTTTTTGGTTGGATTTATATTATGGAATAAGAAACCTTTGCGGATATTCCTCCTTTGAGAAGGCTGATTTGATTTCCTCTAGAGCATCACTATCACTCGGAGCTATTTACTGCATTTCACTGCAAAGAGGGACGCATGGCGCTGCTGCTGCTGTTGCTGCTGTCGCCTTGTTGATAATGGAAGGGCAGTTAACTACAGTATTTTGATGAGCATGTTTTCATGTAACGATAACTGATGCGTAATGATGCTGCATTAGCAGTGGTTATTTTCGTCGTCACTGGAACGTTCGAAAAACAACTTCGTAACATAATATCATAAACATCATCATTTGTCAAAGAGTTTCTCGAAATATTTGTTTTATGTTTTCTGGGGATAGGGAATGGGGCATGCCAAGGATAAATAGCTAGTTCCGTCGCTCCTGAACGCGCCATACCTACAGTGTCATACAGTAGCCTATCGTACGTGTTGCTCCCTGGTACTTGCCATGCACATAAAGTCAATCGATCATCTTGCCGTTAAACAAATGTCTGCCCATTGAAAACTGTGATCTACATTCGCAATTTATTGTGAACCTCAAATAGATACCGTATTCAGTTGGTCAGCACAGCAGAAATGTGATTCGCATGTGAACACGAACGCATCCCTGGCAGGTGTCTCGATTTTCGGTCTTGCAAACTGGAGACTTCGAAGACGCCCCCTATACTCTGAAGAACGTGTTGGGCAGTGAGGCAGCTGAATAGAGAGGGGAGATGTATGAGAGTTCACGGAATGAGGAGTGGGGGGTCGTGGGTGAGGGCATTGTATTGTCCCGAGGGACGCCACCCTTGTTGCAGCTGTTTCTACCTCAGAGTCGCCAGAAGTTGCTCCCTCTCTATTCTCAGTGCCCCACTTTGTCTCATAACGATACAAAGGGTCTGTTTTCAAATACTGCTCCTCTACCCTAGATGTGTGTGTGTGTGTGTGTGTGTGTGTGTGTGACAGGCATACTCAGGTTCAAATACACACACCTGCAACTGTACATTTTTGTTTTCCTCTTCAGATAGTCCATAGTCTTCAAATAGTCCAAGAACTCCTCTGTGCTAAACTGTTGAGCTGGGGGAACACTCCCGCAACAGAGACAAGGACAGGGGGTGGCCGTCATGGGCTGGGCTGGTAGGAGACAGCTGTGAGACTGCATTGACTACTAGACCTGGAGGAATAGGACCTCTTAAGAAGTGTGTGTGTGTGTGTGTGTGTGTGTGTGTGTGTGGAGGGGGGGGGGATATTTGGGCAAAATGGGTATGGTGTGTGTGTGTTTGTAGGGGGGGGGGGGTACCAAGCCTGGCTTCTCTCATTGTTCTTGGGAGAAATGGGGGCAACACATGTCCTTTGTGTTGGTAATAGAGATAAGGTCTGGTGCAAGGCAAGCAGCTGTTTGACTCATTTAGGTCCAGTAATCTGTTTATGAAATAATTAATTTCTGTGTTTTGACAATAGGATGAGCACACAGAAAAGTGAGAGTTCCAAACAATGACTTATGATGTCATCAGTACACGATGTACAGCGATTAACAATGCAGGAAAGTTCTTTTTGAAGATAGGGTTGCTGTTTTTTTTGTGTAAACGGATCCAGAAATATTTGTTTTAACTTTTGAAGCAGTCATATATTTTTATGATTCATATGTTTAAAGGCATCTTTGACTTTGACTAAAAAGTGTACAACAGAGAGGCCATGTAAGGACGACCAATCCTCTTTTTTTCAGCGCACACTAATTATCCTCAAAGGAAATTGCTCTACATCCATCAAAGGAAAAGGCACTAGTGAACTTGTAGCTGAAGAGCAATGTCACCTTTAGGTCATAAAACTTGGCACATGGCCATAAATGTCACCTTCCTCTCCGCAACAAAAACCTTATCATGTTTTGAGGCTGTGGCGTGTTTAGGTGTGTTTGGATTTTAAGTACATCCGTTCGTTGACATACACATTCCTCTTGATCACCCTTTCATCAGTCTCATGGAGATTTCTAATTAGTATGCAATTAATCACCCCAATCCTCCCCAAGATCAAGGGATGGATAGCTGTGAGAGATCAGAATGTTAGATGTGGAGAAACACACACACACACACACACCCTCGCCCTGCGGGAGTTCTGATGATCTTGGAGAGAAATTCATTAACATTAATTGCTCACTCTTAGTCATTTGGTGAAAGTTCCCTCGTCTTATTTTTTGGATGTGCTCAGGCCAGGGGGTTGTCCTATGGCCAGTGGCCATGAAGATGTGGTCGAGCTCGTGCGGTTGATCTCAGCTAATTGGCGTGCCCCATGCAGCCAGGCTTCCCTTGCTAGTTTAGATGGAGTTATTGTGTGTTATTTTTGCTTCAAGCATCAGTGTTAGGTTTTCTCTTTACTTTGTGCTTTGTATTCAGGCTAAGTCAGTTTTCTCACTGTATCTGTAGCTTGCTTTCATGTCTAACTTTCATAATCATCATTTGAATAAAGCTTAGTGGTGGTTGTATACGGTAGTTGGCAGCGTTAGACAGAACGAATGTGCTCTCATAACTGCGAATATGTTACACAAACACTTTTGCCTTACAAGTGTAGCTTGCTTGGTAATCAAGATAACATAACAGTGTACTTGTGTTTAATGACATCAATCAGTCATCCAACAGCCACCGTAAGCCACCAATATGACTCTCTGTATCGCAGCAGTTTTGGATATGCAATTATATCAGGGCTGTACGTCAGGGCTGTACCTACTGTAAAGGTCAGAGGTCAAGCAGATAATCCACATGAAATTAGACGTGTGGGAAAGTATGTCCCTGACCTGACCATGCAGCAAAATGCTGTTGTTGTCATTATCATGCGTCTCCTTCCAAGGGCATATGGGGAGGCCATTAGCACCCACATGTCCCCATAATCTCTTTAGATTTCAGAATTAGGACATCGAAATGAAAGCCTATATGTCTGCTGTACATTTGCATATGCATGCACACTCTTTCGCTGGGCGCCATCAGAGCTTCTCTATGTATTTTCTCTCTTATCCGCAGGCCAGGCAGAGAAAACACAATTGGTTTCTGAGAAGTACAAGAGCACTGTACTTGTTTCCTGGATACATCTCTTTGCATTTGAATTCACATATCAAATACATCCAAGCTGCCATGTTAAAATGGCAGGACCACAATAAAAAGCCCTTCACATTTTATTGCTAGCAAGGCCTCCGTTCCCATCTGTAACAAAGTGTCATTCTATAGGGTGGCGGTGTTTGACAGGATGATGAAGTGCAGGTATTCCTTACTGAATGCTGAGAGCTGCCTTGATCTGAAATGCCAGGTGTTTTTTTTATGGCTCAGCATGAATTTCATGACAGTCACAGCGGTTGTTTGTGATTTAAGGCGAAGAGCACCCGAACGAAATCTGCACTTGAAAACTGTCTCTCCTGCCAGCAACCGATGGGGTCATATAATCTGATGAAGTGCTGTGATTATGACTCCCAGAAAGACTCTATAGTCCATACATAGCCTAGGACTGTTAGGCCTGATCAGATCTATGACCATTACTGCCCAGCTGACAAAAGACAGGCCTAGATTTTCTGGCAGCACAAGCACAGTTTGGTCGTCTTATATACCTGCCTCTTTTCATTCAGGCCTAACAGTAAAACACCCTCCAGTCAGTTTGCACGGTGAAATGTTTCCAGTTCTTAATGAAAATCAAATCTATTTAATGTGGAGCCAACTGCCATTTTTCCTCAGGAATATCTGAACCAAATGAAGTGCTGCAAGTATTGATGCTTATTGTGGTGGCATGGACATTAGACATTGTTTACAATCTGGTGTCATTTTCGGTGTTTAACTTTCCAGTACAGTAATAATGGATTTCACTTATGCTTTTGGCTGGATAAAGAGCGGGGAGTTCATGGCTGTAGACTTAATCTATGTGAACAGATCCTCAATTGAGGCTTAACGGCTACATTTCACAATACATGGTCTTAGATTAAATTGTGATATGAAAATGCTATCCCCCTCACTCTGAAGAGGTCTCTGGTCTTATTGTGGCTTATGGTGACATTAGCACTGAATCTGTGATTAACCTCAATATAGTGAAATTAACACATCACACTTGTAAAGATATACTCCTACGGAAGTGAAAAATTGGTTTAACAATGGCCATTAGTGGTAGACTTGGCAGTGCACAAAAGCAGTGAAGCAATGTAGAAAAAAAGCTAGCTGGGCATTGTCCAGTTCAATAAGGGGTAAATGTCAATCCAGAAGCACTTTTTATCATACGAAGCATCATTAGCTCAAGAGTACACCATGGTCCAGTAATACCACATTAATGTGTTGTGACCTGCTTATTTCGTCGGGGTTTACAGCTAATGGATGCTGCAAAGCTAATCTTCTCAGTGCTTCGCTCAGCCAACCTAGTGAGGTAAAGCCAAGGCAACCTGTCCCAAAGATCTCTCAAAATTTGACGTAAGTCACAGCTGTCACAGAGATAATTCATGACAACTCAGACGCAAATCCGTCAAAAATTGAGCACCTTATTTCACTTAGCTGTCAGGCAGCATGATGAAATGAAAATGTATTAACCTGCAGTTTATTCTCCATGTTTTACAAGTCCCTGTGCAATTGCAGTTTTCCGACGTTAGCTCTTGTAATATGCTCTTGCGATAGATTTCCTGCAAGCCATCTTCCATGCTTTTGATCTGGGCCAACTGCAAATTTATTTTTTCTTTTGTGTTTTGCATCACCCCTGACTTTCACAAGAGACTTCTTTGTGCCCGTAGACAGGGTGCAGTCAGCATGGTGTCATATGAGCTGCATGAGGCTGCAGAGACGGATGATGCAGCAGTGGTGGTGTGTGTGTGTGTGTGTGTGTGGGGGGGGGGGGGGGGGGGGGTGGGTTATGCTGGTCTTGTCCCTGTGATATTCATGATGCAGGGCTGCCGTCGTCTTCACATCACAGGGCCAGGCAGGAGGTGCAGAGGCCCACTCATTTGCGTGTTGTTTGTTATCCCCTGTGTGGCCCCGTAGCTCCTCAGAGACCAAGCTGATCCTCAGGATTCAAATCAACCCCCCCCCCTCTCTCCCTCTCTCTCTCACTCTAAACCATGTTCCTCTATTTGCACAAGTGGCACCTTGGCCCGTTATTGATTTCCACTTTGCTCATTAAAAGACAACTGTACAGCAGCTGAGATTTAGTGGCTCTTCTCCAGTTAAATGAGTTACATTGCCAGTCATGCACCTCTTACTGCATCAGATCATCTCTGTTTGGAGTTCTATACGTGCTGTAAGTCACAGTATGCCTTCATTTCCATCTGAGAAGACTTGTACTGTAGTCATAGATGTGACTACACTGAAAGATGAAAATGTTTAAACGCTTTAATAACTCTAATTATATATATATCACTATATGTACACACACACACACACACACACACACACATATATATATATATATATATATACATATAATATATATATTATATATATATATCACTAAATGTAGACACACACACATATATATATATATATATATCACTATATGTAAACACACACATATATATATATATATATATATATATATAGTGTTATAGTTTTTTGATAAACACACATGCTGTTTGGGTTCAGTTATTTAATTAGATTTCTGTCTCCCACATGCATGTACAGTAATTGGCTTTGTCACAGAGCGGCTGTTTTTCCAGGGAAATGAACATGAGCTTGAGATCCTACCCCCGGGCTGTGTACTCTCACTCAGGGTATGCTGTGACTGAGATGATGCCAGTGCCCTAGCGGAAAATAACAAACACCCAATACCACCCACCCCCAGGTGCTGCCATGTCAAAATAAACTATGCCAACCAGTCCTCAATGAACAGGGCCTTTGAACACGTTTTCCTACCTCATGGTCAACATAATGTGAGGTTGGTGAAACATTGCAATATGGATCTCTTAAAGCTCCAAACTTACTCAGAGAAGTGCATGAGGATAAAAAAAGGGGTTTACTTTTTCTCTTTTGGCATTCAGCGTATCCACATCCACACAATGCTTTGTTTACTGGAGGGGGGGAAATATATATAAAAATATATTTAACAGCTTTGAGAGACAAAGAGCCCTTTCTTCTATCCTGCCGCTTTTTCTTGTTTGTCCTGGCTTGTTGAGCTTGTCAGAATTCGACTGCTCAAACAGAACCGGTGCGTCTGTGAAGTGCTCTGTTTTCAAACATCTCCCCGGCGCCACGCTCACGCTCCAGCAGTCTCTATTTTTATTTCAAAGAGCGCCTGTGCCCCAGTACAAACACTGCTCACCTGTCTCCTCAGCAGCACTGTTTGTGCAGTCTTGCACTAAAAACAACTATAGAAGTTAAGCTATTCTTTGATCTTTGATGATAGATAAGTATTTGGGTGGAAAAGAAATGCTCAATTAAACAGCGCTGTGTAATTAGGAGTGTGGAATTCTTTCATACGTGTCGTACAACTGAGGAAGATGTTAATGAAGGCAGCTGTGTAGAGCAAGACTGATAGATAAGCGTTTTGGAATGTTGTCATGATCAGTGTATGGTAACTGGATTTGATTACGGGTTCAATAGCTACAGTAAAGGCAAATAAATTCACACAAAACCCTTCTCAGCCCTGTTTTTATGCATTCAGTTGCCACAGATTTCTCAGAGATTCTCTGAAAGCGATACAATTATTTTTCTGTTGAGCACTGAAGTTACAGGCCACATTAAAAATGCAAAAGCTTGCTCCTACTGAGAATACGTCGGTATCTGAGGCTATTTAATGATGCTTGGAGAAGCTAATGATCATCTCTTCTGTGGATGGCCGGCTAGATGAAAGTGCTCGATCGAATTTGATCACTGTCCAAGTACACCGACTTCAGAGCAGCACTTCATATGACTTGCATTAACTGATTTTGCATTTTTATTTTTGTCACATTTGATAATTCTGCACATCACTTCATTCCATTTTTACTTCATCTTAAATTAATTACTTTTTTTTAAACCACATAATCACAAACTATTATAATTAAATATTGAATATGAATTTAGTATTGATTTTAAATTTGCTGATCACAGTCCACCCTTTGACATGCCTGTTTTGTTGTTGTGTTTCAGGTCCATCTTGATGTCTAGGGATCCAGCTGGGGAAAGGAATATATCTGTTATGAGGACCTTTGAACTACACCTGTGCTAACATTGTGCTCTTTGCGAGGCCTGCAACACCGGACAACTTGTTCTGGAATATAACAACATTCCAACAACCCTTGTGGATGAAATATTTACCCCATAAATATAACAGCTCTGGCACAGCTTTTGATCTCACATCAACCTCACATTTGAGCTGATTAGAATCCAAAATCAAAACAAAATGGCTAGAGGGACTTTCAACCTTTCTGGACTGGGCTGGGTTTGCTGTGTGTTGCTGCTGACGCCATTTGGACTCTCCTCTGTCCAGGGTACAGAGTGTCCTCAACTGTGCGTGTGCGAAATCCGCCCTTGGTTCACCCCGCAGTCCACCTACCGAGAAGCCATCACCGTCGACTGCAATGACCTTCGGCTGACTCGGATCCCTGGCAACCTGTCCAGTGACACACAGGTTCTCCTACTGCAGAGTAACTACATCTCCCGGACCAGTGAGGAGCTGGAGCAGCTCTACAACCTGACTGAGCTGGACCTCTCCCAGAACAACTTCAGCAACATCCGGGATGTGGGTCTCACCAACATGTCCCAGCTCACCACGCTCCACCTGGAGGAGAACCAGATTGTGGAGATGCCTGATTTCTGCCTGCAGGACCTGACGAACCTGCAAGAGCTCTACATCAACCACAACCAGATCACCACCATCTCGCCGAGTGCTTTCTCAGGGCTGCACAACCTGCTTAGGCTCCATCTCAACTCCAATAAGCTCAAGGCCATCGACAGCCGCTGGTTTGAGTCCACACCCAACCTGGAAATCCTGATGATTGGAGAGAATCCAGTCATTGGCATTCTGGATATGAACTTTAAGCCCCTTGTTAACTTGCGGAGCTTGGTGCTTGCAGGGATGGATTTGACTGATGTTCCAGGAAATGCCTTTGTTGGTTTGGGAAACTTGGAAAGTCTTTCATTTTATGACAATAAACTTGTCCGGGTACCTCAAAATGCTCTTCAGAAACTCCCCAATTTGAAGTTTTTGGACTTAAATAAAAATCCTGTCCACAAAATCCAAGAGGGGGATTTCAAGAACATGCTGAGGTTGAAAGAGCTTGGCATAAACAACATGGCTGAGCTGGTGTCCATTGACCGCTACGCTTTGGATTATCTCCCAGAGCTGACCAAACTCGAAGCCACCAACAATCCCAAATTTTCTTATGTGAACCGCCAGGCTTTCCGTGATGTCCCTTCCCTGGAAAGCCTCATGCTGAACAACAACGCCCTCAACTCCCTCTACCAGGCGACTGTGGAGTCCCTCCCCAACCTGCGAGAGATCAGCATCCATAGCAACCCTCTGCGCTGCGACTGCGTCATTCAGTGGATGACCTCCAACAAGACGAGCATCCGCTTCATGGAGCCGTTGTCCATGTTCTGCGCCATGCCCCCGGAGTTCCGCGGTCAGCACGTCAGGGAGGTGCTGCTGCACGACTCCCCTGAGCAGTGCCTGCCCATGATGTCCCATGACACCTTCCCCAACCACCTCAACCTGGACATCGGCATGACTGTTGATCTGGACTGCCGTGCCATGGCCGAACCCGAACCGGAGATCTACTGGGTCACACCACTGGGCAACAAGGTGATGATGGACACCGTGTCCGAGAAGTACCGCCTCAACAACCAGGGGACCCTGCGCATCTCCAACATCCAGGTGGAGGACTCTGGGCATTACACTTGTGTAGCCCAGAACGTGGAAGGTAAGGACACGCGAGTGACCGCACTCCGCGTCAATGGCACTCTAATAGACAGCACACAGCTCATGAAGATCTACGTCAAACACACCGAGTCCCACTCCATCCTGGTGTCCTGGAAGGTCAACTCGAACGTCATGACGTCCAACCTTAAGTGGTCGTCGGCCACCATGAAAATCGACAACCCCCACATCACCTACACCGCCAAGGTTCCCGTGGACGTGCATGAGTACAACCTCACTCACCTGCAGCCTGCCACCGAATACGAAGTCTGCCTGTCCGTCTCCAACATCCACCAGCAGACGCAGAAGTCCTGTGTCAACGTCACCACCAAGCACGCCACGTTTGCGGTGGCGATCTCTGACCAGGGCACCAGCACTGCACTGGCAGCCGTCATGGGCACCATGCTCGCCATCATCAGCCTGGCCTCCATCGCTGTATATATCGCCAAGAGGTGGAAGAGAAAGAACTACCACCACTCTCTGAAAAAATACATGCAGAAGACATCTTCGATCCCCCTGAATGAGTTGTACCCTCCCCTAATCAACTTGTGGGATGCCGACAATGACAAAGACAAGGATGGATCTTCAGAGAACAAGCCCACCCAGGTCGACACAACAAGAAGCTATTACATGTGGTGAAAGTGGGGGGGGGGGACATTTTAGAGCACAAAGACACATTTTAAGCTATTTTGTGCGAAAAACAAAGGTGGATTTGCTTCTTATTGCTTTGCTTCTTGCGGGCAAAAAAGAGACTGAGCCGTCAGACTTTTTCAGTACAGCGTATTGCCTTTTTTGTCGTTCTCTCATCCTTTTGACACAGCTTTGGCAGCTTTGGTTAGCTTCCATGTTAGTTGCTGTGGTCTTTCGTTTGTTCCACTCAGTTTTTTATAGCACAGCATAGTTAATGTAAAGAAATGACTTTGGATCGACTAGTGCAGTAGCAGTGAATTTGATCCAAAAGGCATTTGTCTTTGGAGATATTGATAAAGAATGCAATGTTTCTTTCTTTCTCTCTTTTGTAAAACAGTTAAACTGTTGTGCACTGAACTATATAAACAATTTGTCTATGGACTCCAGTGTAAGCTGACAAAGTGAATTTAGACTTGATACACCGTCTATTGAATAATGTTAGCGATTGTTCTGTAATGTTGTATCAACTATAATTTGAACTATTTTGGACTTAATCAAAACCAGTCATTTTTTCAATTTTATTTAGTAATTATATTTTAAGGTTAAATTACTGTAAACAAGCAATAGAATCATGAATGTTTAAAATTAGGTTTAAGTGCTGTAGATGACAATGCTTTTTTAATTACTCAGATAATTCCTTTTTTGCTAGAAACTGTCAATTACCACTTAGTTTTGTTGTGATTTACACACGCAAAATATGTTGTATATTAAGGCAAAAACAGAAATAAAACAAGTTCGTTCTCATATTTTTTATACAACGACTTCCCAGTCACGAGTCTGTTTTGTTTTGCTTTATTCCTTCAGCAAGTCAGCAGTTTTTAAGAATGATGTGATAGTTATAAATAGTTATAACATTATCTTTCAAGTTACTTCATTTATACTTTTTGAATACCTGATTTATTTCAATAATGGCTATAGACTAGTATTAAATATACTGCTCTGAGTTATTTAAAACAGTAGCTTCACATTCCTCAAAATTAGCTTAATCAGTTGACTCTAAATTATGTGGAAGTATAATTCAGCAGGAAATGAGGATATTTTGGATATGAAAAAATGTGGGCTGTAATGGTCCTATGGGGTTGAATTGTTTTTCTGTATTGCTAGTAGATCAGTGCTGTTGGGGGAGGATCGCAATAACAGCATGCCAAAGAGTGTAAAATCCTGAGGGTCCCACAATCAGTATATTTCCCTATATTGTAGATGACAGTTTAAAAAAGAAACTGCCTGCTGTTCATATTTCATTTATTTGATGGCCAACATGAATGCTCACCAGCTTTCAACATTTCTCTGTAAAGTTAGATAACCATATTCAGGAGGCACTTTTTCAGCCAAATTCTGAAGGCAATTGTCAAGCACTAAAAAGGCTCAAGACAAGACCTGACCAAGGCAATTATTAAATTTTAATTAAAGCCTTGCCTTCTCCACTCTTTCATTATAATAACAAAAGCTTCACTTGCGCATACATCTTCAGCTGTGTGCAATGCCCTGAAAAGGTGGTGCAAAACATTTATTACATATAGAAGCAAATTAAACACCTTCCCCGGGCATTCCCATTGAAAAGAGTTCATCTGTATAAGAACCACATTCGCTAATGACATTAAACTAGAGTCTCCCTCCTGTCTGCCTCCAAAGTGACTGGGGACATTGGTGTTCCTATGAGGCTTAAGGAGCGGATGGGTTTAGATCAAAAGACTGATGTGATAAAGGATCACGGAGGCTATTAATTACCCCCACATTGCTATGCTATCAGACAGTCAGCAGCTAGGCCTAAATCAGCCAGATGCTCGTAGCTCCAAAGGCCTTGCCATGATTTCACTTTAGTATTTAACTTATTTGTCATGCAAACAGCAGGCATTTGGGACACATTACCTTCACAGATTTAAAATGCACTGTTAATTAGATATACTGAACATGTGCCTGACATTCCATCCATTAATGACAGATTTATCACAGATTAGTCTTTTCATCAAATCTTACCAAGACCACTGCTAATGAGAGAGAGAGAGCGAGAGAAGAGGGGGATGCTTCAAAAATCATAGATTTTTCTACATAGATTTTATTATATACCTCTTTACCCGTGAAACTGAGCTCAGCCTTCCAGCAACCTTTACCTCCATTGCCTGCTTCTCCAGGAGCAGGAGTATCCGTTGGGACTTTTCCTACCCGAGTTGATTGGAAGTTCAGAGCTTGCCTGGGATTTTCTGACTCCACTTCTCTCTGCTCCCTGAGGATTGTGCGTGTGGTGCAGTTCTCTTTTTTCCATACCCACTCTCCTCTCCGCCTCTGTATCCCTGTCTTGCTGGAATTAACCTCCGTCAAAACAGGATTCTTGCAATGGCTAAAAAAACCTCAGAATCCAAAATGTAGTGGGATGTTGCTGTCTTTTTGCTCACAACTTCTTTGATACCTCCAAAGTCCATATGAATATATTCACTTGCAAAGCATGGCATAGGATGCTCAACAGCATGTAGTATTGGGCATTCCAGCTGTGACTGTGAGGTTTAACCAGAGCACAGAAAAGTGCACTCTGACAAAGTAGAAGTTTCTGCCAACAAACAGCTTCCTGTCTTTTGATCCTCACACAGCTACACAGACCAATGTGCGACAATATCCCTGCAAACAGACTGTGTTTGTGTCTACACACAAGTGCCACACACTCGGTGACATAGGCTTTTTCAGTGTATTTAAGAGCCAGGTAGAGAGGGAGCTCTCCGAGTTCATTAGGAGCCACTTGGCAACGGCCAGCAGGCCCGCTGTGGGAGTGGGGGAGAGTTTGGAATGGACACTGGTTTGTGTCTTTCAGACTTTTTAATTGCTTTTCGCTGGCAGTGCCTCCCCGACTTTGTGCCAGGCAATTAGGTGCTTTCAAACTTGATACTGCGATGTCCTAGAAGCCTGCTGCCATCGAGGATCACAGCCCCTCACAGATACACTAGGCTGATTATACTGGATAGGCATAGCGGCCATATTATTTGAGGGTATTGTGTTCAATTCAGGTGTTTTGAACTATCGGTAATGTCTCTGATTGAACGTGAAAAAAAATATACGAGTGTTTAAGGTCATATGTCTATGTTATGTGACTCTTTAATGAACATATTTAAATGCTAGGGGTATTAGTTTTTGTTAGGCATGTTAGGCATGTTAGGCATGTATCATAACCTAAACCCTCCCCTGATAAACTGCAAATAAAGGTCTTTGCATCAATTAATTTACCCATTACTAGTTTTGCATTTAATAGAAGTGCATTATTCTGTCTTTGTGGCCTTCAAGAGCCTTTATTGGTACCAAATGGCAGAAGCCACATCCAGTGGACATCACCCTGTGACGCCACCTCTTGCAAAGATGCTATGGATTAATATTGAAGTTGTCACCTTCTGACACTTGGTGTAAAGCACAGATGCCACTTTAGCCTCACTGGCTAGACAGAGCACAAGTGTTATGTTTAACACTGCTCCACCAGAAAACAATAATGGTGTTGATTATGGTATCATGCTATCTTCAATTTCAATATTTTGTATTTTTAACAATAGATAGATAGATAGATACTTTATTGATCCCCAAGGGGAAATTCAAGGTGTTATGGTGTATTCAAGGTAGTAGTCTATGCTGTCTGGTTAATTTGTGTTTTGTTAGTGTTTTTGCCATCTGAATTTAAAGAACAGTATGTGCAACACAACACAGCACCAAAACCAGCTCAGCCCTGCTCTGTCTCACTGAACCAGCTCAGCCCTGCTCTGCTCTCAGTCTCACTGAGACTCACAACCTTGTAGGATGCTATGCAGGGCAGAACATCGGTCCTAATCTTGTGTTGGTAATTGAACATTTTTATGATAAGGGCACCATGACAGTCCTCATCAGCTACAAGATCGATGACCGAACACTTGGGGTCAGTTGAGGACACATTTTTGTAATAAGACGGGAGAATCTCTTGCCCGCAGTATCATAGATATTGTAAGACATTAATCACAGCCCTTTTAGATATTGTTGGAAGCCTGACTTACCTTCAGTTGGTGGTTTAATAAGATAATGGACTACAACAGTACTACAATTAAAACTGAAATATTAGTCATTTGCTTAAGCATGTCAAATGCACAGTGCAGTCATAGATAGCCTAGTCAGACAACAGCAACATGAAACACAGGAACGTCTTTACTCTCAGTGAATCAGTGAACCACATATCCTAATAGGTCCTCAACACAAGTTAGACATAAAACATTCAACTGCCACACTGAATGGACACAGACTAATATTCTTAGCAATATTTTTAGCAGTGAAAGATCATAGAAAAAGAATTGTCAGCTCAGGTACAATATCAACAGTTCACAGGTTAAGAGGACAGCAAATAAGCACATATTAATAAAGAGACACTCATCTGATGCCCTCCCTGTTCATATGGCCAGAGGAAAACACTATATTATCATGTCATGAAAAATATGGACGTTCTGCTCAGTGCCTGTGAAGGAGATGCCATCAACGAGATGAATGTGTCTATTTTCTAATGTTATTTGATCATTGGTTATGTATGGTAATGGGATCCTTCAGAAGTCCATTAGGAATAAACAGCCGCATCAGACTGGCAACTGAATCAGCATCTTTATCTCCGTAATGGGGACGGGGAGGAGAGAGGCCTGTCAGTGCTGTCACAGCCACCGCTCCCGCGCAGAAGCGATCGCACATCAGGGGCTGCGTAAACTAATTGACCTCTCCCAAATTAGATTCTGCCAATAGTATGGGCCAGCCATTTATTCTGGCCACCTCTTTGGTGCAAGTGGTATCTCTTTTAGCTGACCGGTTATGTGCTCATTGTTTTATTTTAAGAGGGAAATTATTATGACCTTTTGGAGTTGACATTATTAAACACAAAGAATTTAATGTTTTTTTTCCCAATTGATGAATGAGTAGATCCTGTTTATCTGTCTAGTGTGGATTATTTGGTTACTGGTGGTCACTACTAAAAGACATGTCAATATTGATTTTTGCATTCTAGTCAGAGTGCGAGCAGTTAGATAACTCCCTGGCCAGTGTTGCAGATAGACATTCAGAAGCAAGCCTTGTGTGTGTGTGTGTGTGGGGGTGTGTAGAGCTGTCTAGAGCATCTAGTTGCTCCCCTTGTTCTCCCAGTGGTTTTACCCAATGTGTGTTTCAATGGGTGTCCTTAACATGGCTTCCACCAGCAAACCCAAATGTCACGAAAATGTCACTGATCCTGTGGGGAGATTGAGAGAGGACAGCTATCCTGGAAATGATAACCAACAGACAAGGCAGTGAAAAAAAATTGCTCTGCACGAAGCCACCATAATGCACTACCCTTGCTGTATCCATGATTATTAGCCTGGTATGACGCACATGCATATTACTAAAAGTAGTATAAAATCTTCATGCTGCTTTAAAAACAATAGATTCTCTGGTAAAAAGATTGAAGATAGGAAAGAAAGGAAACATAAAAAGAGACATTCCTGTTTCAGGACATGCTGCTCAGTGTTTTGACTTGAGGTTGAGGTGACTGTTTCCACCCTCTTCCCCCCAGGGGAGCCCAAATCGTAATGGGGTGTGTTTCAGCAAAAAACAAAGAAAAACAACAAAAAAGACAAAGACGAGTCCTCTGTGCGTCCTGTTTCCGGGGCAACTCCACTGTTTTCCCCACCTGCCAAACCTGGCAGCACCCGTCTCTGCAGTGCCCTTAGGCGAGGAGACAGAAATACCACCGACAAGGTCAATTCCCTCCCAGCAAGGAAGCTAAAGAAAAAGAAGAGAGGGGAAAAAAACACACTGTACCCCTCTCAAAGGCACAAAGAGAACCTTTGCTTTTGGCATGACATTTTCACGTTTCACATTCCACGTGTGTAGCGCAGGGTTTGTGCTCTCCCTTCGATAGCATTTTTTCAAAGCCACAGGTGAAGGGAAATGCCGATGCCAAGGGACGTGACTGACTGTCACCGCGGCTCTGCTGCATCTTCAGTGGGACGTGACTGTCATCGCGGCTCTGCTGCGTTTTCAGTGGGTTCAAAAAAGGAAATTTGCGGTTTCTAGTGGCACTGCCTTAATTACTTGTTCTTACCAGGTCTGACAGAATGGGGCCGACAGTCAGTTTGTCACAACGACAACAACAACAACAAAATAAAAAGAAGAAAAGAAAGACAAATTGGAAAGAAGGAAAAAATCATCATTAGAATTCATTTGGTTTTTAGGAACATGAATTACAGTTTTTCACAATTGCTAAAACACATTTTTTTAAACCTGCCACCCTATTCTCAAAACTATAAACACAAATCTGTGGTGGATTTCTATGACTTAAAGGATGCATGTATGTTTTTTATAAACTTTAATATTACTGCAATTATTATGTGACTTCAAGGCCTGTACACATCTTGAACAGACCAGACCAGCAGTCAAGGAGTGGTGTGCAGGAGGATACAGTGACACTAGGCCTGTCATATGATGGCCAAGAGTGAGAGGATGATGTACTGTATAGCTGGTGATGATAACAGCAAGGCCAAGTAACAGGTAGCAAGATAAGAAGCCCTGCTTAACTGGATAGAACCAGAAAGACCCAGAATCAGACAGTTTTGCATATATTTTTATGCATGATGGGAAGATGGGTTCCACCAATATTCGCTGATTGGCCAACAGGTGTCTTTCGAGAGTGGCGAGAGGAGAGGGCCCAACTCTAAGGTTAAGGAGTATACAGTAAAAGATAGGCCGCAACCACCTTTTAGTCAGATCTCACCGGGGGGCACCAGCTGATGACATCTCACCTCACCCTATTGCTTGACACCTGGTCTGGACATCGTTTAGGCTGGACTATCCCTGCAATACGGTGAATAAAGATCAACACTCTTCAGAGATTTCCTGTCTGCATTGTCTCCTTCGGACGCCTTGTCCCAGAGTGCTAATTAGTAAATAGTTAAGTGATTAATTGCTAATTGGATTCGGAAGTGGACCAGTTTTTCCACGACAAATCCCAAATCTTAAACTACATACCCAAAACCTTTTGGGTGTGCAAAACTGAACAATCACCTCAAAACAGCTGTAACTGTGCTCAAAACCAAATCATCTCACAAAACAGTCAAAATGAAAACACTGAGCAGTCTAGACACTACATCAAAAAATGAAAAAAAAAAAGTGTTCAGGGCAGCTCATACTGTATAACTCCATAAGAAATTGTCATTGTTTACAATACAGTTAATGCATTTTGCATCTAAAAAACAGAACAAAGCAAATCAAAGCAAAAATATTTCATAACTCAGTGGATTCAACATTTACTTTAAATCCAGTAAACATAAGGTATTGAGAATGGGGGTTTGTGTTTACAGTTTTGAGAAAAGGGTAGAAGGTTTCAAAAGATGTGTTTTAGCAATTGTGAAAAACTGTATGCTGGAAAAGACAGGCATTTCAGTACTATAAATGACAAGTACATTGTACGTCTACAGCCTACAATGTACTCTGAATGGTTCACTGATTGTTTCTGTCCACTGTTGATATGAACCTGCACTGTTCAGCAACGTGTTTACACTCTGAACTAGCTTATATGGGTTGTCACATCATTTGAAACAAGTGTGATCCATTTCGAGTAGCTGTGTTTAAGGTATGACATGGCTCATGCGCGAGCGATGACACGGCCCCTGTGCGTCTCCTAGTTAACTCTGCTCACTACTTAACTAGTGTGCACAAGACACACACTAGTGGCTGTTTTTGGAGCTATCTAGTTCACTAGTAATGCAAAAGGTACTACTAGTTAACTAGTGACAAATTGGCCTTCACTAGTTAACTAGTTGACATGTTTGGCCTTACTAGTTCACTAGTAATGGAACAGGACATGCTCACTAGTTAACTAATATAATGAGCATATCTGCATTATAATGCCTTTTACTAGCTTATAGAGGGCATTTTGAGCCTTACATGTTAGCTAGTGAGGACAAAACACTGTCCATAATGAACTAGCATGAGAAAAAAATGCCCCTCACACTAGTAAACTAGTGGAATTTGAATAAATACACAAACGGCTGGCATTTTGTGCAACTAGTTAACTAGCGGGACGTAACATTGGCCACTAGTTAACTAGTGCGCAATGTCGCACTTGCATGCAAATGAAGAAGGCGGAACAAGGATTTTGATTGGTCCATTTAGGACTCAGAAACGTTAGGTTACTTAACATAACCCTGGTTCTTTGATAACAGAGTGAGGTGTTTCACTATGGGAATCGCTTCGGTCGTGACCATCTACGGAAGCTCCAATGACATCACGTCTGTCAGTGACAGACAGGTCGACCTAAAACTGGGCTCCGCCCCTCTGCCCTTAAATACTGGTCGGCCTCCCTGCTCAGGCGTTCAGAACGGTTTCTTCCCGTCCTTCTGCAAGGAGGGGAGTGTTGGTGAAACACCTCACTCTGTTATCAAAGAACCAGGGTTACGTTAAGTAACCTAACGTTCTTTTTCTAACTTCATTTCGGTGTTTCACTATGGGAGATATAGCCAACTCCCGGATTGCACAGTCACCTACCAATGACTTAGGCCCAGGCCCCTACATCGAGACCGAGTCTCCTGTTCCCAGCACAGAGTGAGCTAGGGATGGACCCGACACATCCAGCCTGTAGAACCGCACAAAAGTGTTCCCTGAGGCCCAACTGGCCGCTGCACAGAGGTCCTGTACCGAAACACCTCTAAACAGGGCCCAGGATGTAGCCATGCCTCTAGTAGAGTGAGCTCTTAAGCCCTCCAGTGGCTGCGAGCCCTTGCTCCTGTAAGCCACTGCAATAGCTTCTATAATCCAGTGAGAAAGCCTCTGTCGAGAGAAAGATTTCCCTCTGTGAGAGGTAGCCCATGACACAAAAAGTTGGTCATGTCTCCTAAACTCTGCAATCCTCTGTATATAGTGACAAAGTGCTCTGACAGGGCACAAACAGTTCAACCTTTGGTCCTCCACTGAGGAAAAAGGTGGGGGGTGGAAGGCCGTCAGTTCTATAGTTTGACACCTATAGGCCGCGTCCACCACCTTAGGTACAAATGCCGGATTGGGGCGTAGGCGCACCCTGGTGTAGTCTTGATCGAACTGTAAACACGCAGGGCGGATGGAGAGAGCCTGCAAATCACTCACTCTCTTTGCTGTGGTCAGAGCCAAGAGCAAAGCTGTCTTCAAAGACAGGAACTTTAACCCTATTCCCTCTAATGGTTCAAATGGATGATGACAGAGAGAGTCTAAAACCAGGGCTAAGTCCCAGCGAGGGACCAGAGGCCTGGAGACCGGGCGTAGGTGACGAACACCCTTCATGAACCGACAGACTAGGGGGTGCTGACCTGCAGGTTTGTCCCCAAAACCCACATGACAAGCTGAGATGGCCGCTAAATAGACCTTGATAGTTGAAAACGCCTTGCCTCTATCCAACAGGTCTTGTAGAAAGCAGAGGAGTTCTATCACTGAGCATTGCATAGAAATTATGTTCTTTCCAGCACACCACTCTTCAAAAACGCGCCATTTATGACCATATAATACACGCGTAGAGCCGGCTCGGGCACTCTGAATCGTGTCAATGACTGTCTGGGGTAGTCCTGCAGCATTTAAATTCCACCGCTCACGGGCCAGGCCCAGAGAGCCATCCTGTCTGGGTGGGGATGGTAGATTTCCCCTCTCGCCTGTGACAACAGGTCCCTCCGTATTGGGAGGGGCCACGGCTGGCCCTTCAGCAGCTGCACTATTTCTGCCACCCAATGTTTGGATGCAATTGTGGAGCAATTAGGATCAGTGACAGGCCCTGTTCCCTCACCCTGGCTAGAGTGGGGGAGATTAAGCTCAGGGGTGGGAATGCGTATAGTAGGGCGCTTGGCCACGGGTGGGCTAATGCATCCACACCTAGCGGCGCATTTACGTCTGTTAGGGAGAAGTAAAGAGGACACTGAGCGTTTTCCTGCGAGGCGAAGAGATCTACGGTGGCTCTCCCGTACCTCCGCCACAACTGAGCCACTACTTGTGGATGGAGTTTCCAATCCCCGTATAGGGGATTTCCCCGTGACATGAGATCTGCCCCCCTGTTCAAGACCCCCGGTACGTGTGTCGCGCGGACTGAGAGAAACTGGGGGCTGCACCACAGGAGTAGTCTCCTTGCCAGCCTGTGTAGTTTCAAGGAGCGGGTGCCGCCTTGGCGATTGATATAGGCCACGGCTGTGGAGTTGTCTGTTTTCACTAACACATGCTGGCCCTTTAGAATTCTCCTCAGAGCTAAGAACACTTCAAGGAGTTCTAAATAATTTATGTGTTCCTTTTTCAGCTGGGGGGACCAAACGCCATTCACAGCTCTGCCCCCCAGTGTTGCACCCCAGCCTAGTAGAGAGGCGTCTGTCGTTAACGTCATTCTCGTGGACACGCCCCCCAGAGGAACCCCCGTCCTCAAAACTGAGGGATTTCTCCAGTAGCGGAGGGCTATCATGCACGCCGCTGGCACTCTCACCAAACATCTGAGGTGCCGGCGCGAGCATAAGCGGAGAGACGAGACCCATCGTTGAAAGTCCCTCATCATTACAAGTCCCCATTTCACTACTGAGATTGCAGACGCCATGAGGCCTAGCAAACTCAGGCACAGTCTGAATGAGACCGTCCGCTGTGGTTTGAAGTGGTGCAAACACTGGGTGAAGGACGCGATCCTCGCGTCCGAGAGTCTGATTCGATAGTATAGGGAGTCTATGTGTAGCCCCAGGTAATCTGTGCATTGTGAGGGCTCTAATCGACTCTTTTTCCAGTTGATATTGAGACCTCAATTCCTCAGGTGATCTAACACTATTTTGGAATCTATGAGGGCTTGGTCTCTCGAGTGGACGCAAAGCAGAAAATCGTCTAAATACGAGAGAATTCTGATGCCCTTGTTCCTTAACGGGGCTAGCGCAGCTTCCATACATTTGCTGAAACAGCGGGGCGCTAATGCTAACCCAAATGGGATAGTTAGGAACTCGTAGGCTTTGCCCTCGAAGGCGAGCCTCAGAAATTTTCTGTGTGCAGGGAACACATCGATATGATAGAACGCGTCCGCCGCGTCTATCATCACAAACCAATCGTGGGGGCGGATTGATTGACATAACACTTTGTGTAATAGCATCCTGAACGTGTATTTTCGTAGGTGCTTGTTTAACACACGGAGGTCCAAGATGGGCCGGAGAGCCGAGCTCCCTTTCTTTGGAATGACGAAGTACCGGGAGTAAAAACCCTGCTTGCTCTCCTCCTCCGGTACAGCTCTGATTGCTCGTTTGTTTAGAAGAGATACGATCTCTTTTAAAACACGAGCTGAATCCCCTTTGGCCACTGAAACTAATACTCCGTGGAACCTGGGAGGTCTCATGGCAAATTGTAGCCTGTAACTTCGAGTTATCATGGCTAAAACCCACGGGCTTGTTGTGTTGTTGTGCCACTGTTCCGCTCTGGCCGAGAACGAGCCTCTCGTGACGCATATTGATGACGTCACGTCCACCGCGTGAAATTCTACGTGAAGGGGGTTCACAGCGGTGTTCATTGCCTGAGGCTGAGGGCAGGGAAAACACTGGTTTGAGTGTGTTTTGAGACCAACAGAGAAAATCGCCCTTGGCCAAAGGCCTGGCTGCGATTGGGGAAACTTTTTTTTTGAAACAAGTGTTTGGTGACACTGACATTCTTGAGACAAAGGCCCAACATCTCCTCTCTGGGAACTAAGGGGAGAGAAAGGGTGGCTACTCTGAGCGAACAGGCAGGGCTTTGTGACTCCCCCAGCTTTCTCCTCTTTCTGGAGAGCGGGGGGAGTTGGGGAGGGGCAGCTGAGGTCAGGCTGACCGCTTCTTTTTGTTCTCAGTGGGTTGTGGTGGACGGTTTTTGGCCGCCACCGCCGCGAAGGAAGGCTTTCCCCACGAACCAGTGTTGGCCCTAGGCCGCTGGTTCGACTGCTGAGCTGGAGGGGCTGGTCGTTGTGGTCTGGCACCTCCCTGTTTAGCTCTCGCCGCCACTGCTGAGAAGCCAGGCTGAGTCGCCTGGGGGGGGGGGGGGGGGCGTGGTGTCGGTTTTCGAGGCAGGCAGAGGTTGAACGCCTCGTCCTCCTGTTTCCTGAGGGAGCTTGACTCCCTCATTCTCTCCAGCGCCGGACCAAACAGACCCTTGGTGGGGTCATAGGCCGCATCCATGATCTCCGACTTCATCGTTGAGGCCTGAGAGGTTCAGCCACAGGGCTCTTTCACCCGTCACTGCGAGGCCCATCACCCGGCCGCAGCCCTGAACGGCACCGCGAGAGGAGCGGAGGAGTAAGTCGTTTACGACGCAGATCTCATCCCAGAGTGCTGGGTTTGGGGACTCTGAGTCGATCTGGCCCCCCATCTCCTCCAGGATCTCAGCCTGGTAGGCTGACAGGAGTGTGACAGCATTCAGTGCGCAGACCGATTGGGCTGCGTATTTGTACATGCGCTGGAAGGTGGACGCTGTCAGGCGGTCCATCCTGCTGGGCAAAGGGATGTTGGAGGAGGCGGAAATAGAGCGGCGATTAGGGTGGAGGTGGTAGGCCACCGAGGATTCAACTGCTGGGGGTCCGGACAACCCCAGTTCCCCCATCCCTTGTATCTCAAGCCTCGTGTAGCCCTTGGTCGGGAGCTTGCTCTTGAAGGGACTAGCCCAAAACCGCGACATCTCCTTCATGCAGGCCGGGACCGCGGGCAGGAGCTGCCTCGCTGCGGCTAGGGCAGGGGGGAGTCTTTTACCATCGTAAAGGTCCCTCTCCATACCCTCCGGATCTTGGGCAGCTGGCCAGGGGATGGAGAGCTTGGCTGCTGCGCGTCTGCAGACATCATACAGGTTAGAGTCGGCCTGACCTGCCGAGTCAGTGACCGAGGTGGGTCTAGGCTGATGTGGGGGGAGCATGGAGTCCTCCTCATCATCCTCATCGCCCATGTTGAGGAGGTCGTCGCCCTCCGTCTCCTGCTCCTCCGGTTCCTCCACCATCAGTGCGGGGAGATACTCGAACAGCGGAGGCAGGACCTGGGAGTCTTCGTCTATCATGTCCGCCCAGCTCTTTGAAGCTCGCGGTTGCATGGTGACCGAATTAGCGGTAGCCTCGGAGATGCAGGGGTCCTGCTCGTTGGCTACCGCCACTCTCATCCTCCTTTCCCTTATCTTCTGCGGCATCGTGGCGCAGTGGGCACAGGTCTGTGGGTCCACCAGGGCCGCTTGTGCATGTTTGACACCCATACACATGATGCACAGAGGATGGGGGTCCCTCCCCAACACCGTAGCCCCGCATGACGCTGGGCATGGGCGGGAAGAGGTCTCCCCGGAGTCTGGGTCCTTCCCTTTGGCGGGGGTAGTTGCCGAAGACATCGTAACTGGGAGGAGAGGGGAGAGAACAGAGTCACTAACTTAAAGTTTAGGCTCGTCACAACCCGTTAGCCTTAGATACAAAGTTAGTATAGTAGCCTAGCTAAACTTTTAGCCGTGGCTAAACTGCCGTGTGGCTACTGCGGCTGTAGGTGGGCTGAAGCACCTCAGGTGCTCAAAGTACCCGTATTCAGAGCGAGAACAGCACGCCTCAACACGAACGCTGTCCTCGTAATATCAGTTGACTAAACAACCGGTGTGCTACAAGCCTAGCAACTGAAAGCTAGGTAGAAGCACACTGTAATGAAAAAACGCTAGTTTAAGCAACCGAATGCTAAAACTAACGCTAGAACTACACGGGTCGCTACTCGCTAATGACTAGCGAGTTTGTCAGAGAAAAGTTCGCCTTGACGACAGCTATGATAACTGAATTAACAGTAAAATAAGCACTTCTTGACGAAGACTTGTTCAGCACTGTGTGGATATTACTGTAGTCGCGTTCAGCGGCGGGTTCCTTGACGGTCCACCTATGAACAGTTAAGCGAGCACAGCCTTACCTGTAGTGCTGAAGGAGCTTGTAGTCTTCACGGGAAGAAAGCGTGAATGCCTGAGCAGGGAGGCCGACCAGTATTTAAGGGCAGAGGGGCGGAGCCCAGTTTTAGGTCGACCTGTCTGTCACTGACAGACGTGATGTCATTGGAGCTTCCATAGATGGTCAAGACCGAAGCGATTCCCATAGTGAAACACAGAAAACGAAGTTAGAAAAAGAACCTAGATAACATGGCTGACTTCGTCCAGGCTGTTCTAAGAGCAAACTTTTATAAACTAAGATCGTTTGAGCATAAAAATATATTTTGATAACATGTCTAGTGGCAAAGTTGTGGTGTATTGCTGTAATCTTTGTTCAATTAATTACATTACATTACATTACATTTGGCTGACGCATTTTTAGCCAAAGTGACTAACAACATGGTAAACAGTTTAAGTTTTAGAGCAGTTCTCAACGATTTTAGGACAATTTAAAAAACATTAGAGTACAGTAAGAATAAGTGCATCAGTGAGTGCTGTTTTTAATAGTTACTTGTCAGTTTAAGACGGCTGGTGAGTGCTAGGATCAGCACGACTTGTTGTAAGTGTTGCTATGAGAGGAGATGTTCTCTAAAGAGCTGGGTCTTCAGGAGTTTTTTGAAAATGGAGAGGGATGTCCTTGCCCTTGTAGGAACTGGTAGTGTGTTCCACCAACGAGGAACAACAGATGAGAAAAGTTTGGATTGGCCTGAGCGTACCGGTGGTAGAGCTAGACGTCGTTCGTCTGAGGAGCGCAGCGGTCTGGAGGTAGCATATTTCTGTATGAGGGAATTCAAGTAGGTGGGAGCAGAACCGGAGACTACTTTGTAGGCAAGCGTTAGAGCCTTGAATTTGATGCGGGCCGCCATAGGTAGCCAGTGTAGCTGGATGAGCAGCGGGGTAACATGTGCCCTTTTGGGTTGGTTGTAGACCAGGCGCGCCACCGCGTTCTGGATCATCTGAAGTGGTTTCACTGCGCAGGCTGGGAGACCTGTCAGGAGGGCGTTGCAGTAGTTGAGTTGTGAGGTGACTATTGCCTGAACCAGAAGTTGGGTAGCATCTTGAGTCAAATAAGTCCTGACTGATTTTCCGTATGTTGTAGAGTGCGAAACGGCATGACCGGGCGACTGAGGCAACATGATCTGAGAAGTTTAGTTGGTTGTCGAGAACAACTCCTAGATTTCTTGCAGTCCTGGTAGGTGAAACAGACAGGGAGTTAAATTTGATGTTGATGTCGTGGTGTATGGTAGGTTTAGCTGGGAGGACCAGCAGTTCAGTCTTTGAGAGGTTCAGCTGGAGGTGGTGTGCCTTCATCCATGTAGCTATGTCTGAGAGGCAATCCGAGATCTGTGCTGAAACCAAGGGGTCATCAGGTGGAAAGGACAGATAGAGCTCTGTGTCGTCTGCATAGCAGTGGTATGAGAAGCCATGCGAACGGATAATCTGTCCCAAGGAGGTGGTGTAGATAGCAAAGAGAAGGGGGCCCAGCACTGAGCCCTGGGGGACCCCTGTGGTGAGATGGTGAGGTGCAGATAGCTGACCAAGCCATGATACGTTAAACGAGCGTCCTGTTTCAGTTATTAATCAGAAAAGCGTGACTGAATGGATACATTTATGTCTATGGTTGCCTAGCAACAATAAACAAAGAATAATATTAAAATCGATCCCTTGAATCTTTGGTGTGGATCACTAAGAGCTCACTTGTATTAGCTTTAGCATGGGGTTTCCCTGTTATTATTAAAAACCATTTTGACAGAATATGAGATACTGCATACTGCAGGCTCTGCTTTACTATCTATACTGAAGTACCGTTGCAGAGTAGTGTGTCACTTTAGCCACTAGGGGCACCCATCAGGACCTGATCGCGAGGCTATGAACAGTAAATTTACATTAAGACTGGGTTGGATTCTTACATAATACCCAATAGGAGTCTTCTACCCACCCTCTCATTAGAATTTGCATAATAGCTGTTTCAGGCACTAGTTAACTAGTGAGCTGCTTCACTGCCACACATGCAGACTAGTGAGACTTCAATTGTTCCACTAGTTAACTAGTGGACAAAAACGGTCAGCTTGTTTCTCTTTTAAGGTGTAACTAGTTAACTAGTGAACAAAATATACATGCCACTAGTTAACTAGTAAGGTCCACAACACCCTCACTAGTAAACTAGTGGGTATTTTGGCCTTTACATGTTAACAAGTGACCATTTTGACATCTCACTAGTTAACTAGTGGGGCTGAAATGGCCTTCACTAGTTCACTAGTGGGCGTTTTGGAGCACACTAGTAAACTAGTGACACTTTTTGCACCTCACTAGTTTAGTCGAATGGAAATTGCCATCACTAGTTCACTAGTGGGTGTTTTGGTGCACCCTATAGTAAACTAGTGACACTTTTTAGACCTCACTAGTTAACTAGTGGGCATTTGTGTCTTCACTAGTTAACTAGTGAGCAGTTCTGCCTTCACTAGTTTACATGTAAGTGTCACATTGAAGCCACTAGTTTACTAGTTAAAGTTCCTTTGGCCAGCATGTTAACTTGTGTGCCACATGCAAATGTTGTGGGTGGGATTTTGTGAAATTCTGCGCTGTGATTGGTTGTCATAATCTATTTGGACATAGGGAGCTAATAGAAAGCCTCAATTTCCAGAGTTCTCCACCTTTTAATTTTAATTCTGCGCCACTAGCTGACTAGTGTGAATTTAGGCTTCAACTAGTTTACTAGTATACATTTATGACCTCACTAGTTAACTAGTTTGGACAAAGGATGCATCAACTAGTTAACTAGTGAGCCTGCTGCCATCACCTAGCTAGCTAGTAAGCCATTTATGGTTCACTAGTTAACTAGTGACATTGACCTACTCCAACTAGTTAACTAGTGAGGAGTTTTGCCTTCACTAGTAAACATGTGCACATTTTTGGCTGTCACTAGTTAACTAGTGAGACCCAAAAGCCTTCAACTAGCTGACTGGTATGCATTTTGGCCTTTACTAGTTAACTAGTGGACATTTCTGGCTCTCACTAGTTAACTAGTGAAGCTAATATATGTTTACTAGTTAACTAGTGGGCATTTATGCTGTCACTAGTTAACTAGTGTGCACAAACATGGTCACTAGTTAACTAGTTAACAAAAATGGCTTGCATGTTGGCCTGATATCAAGATATCAGAATAAATGCTCAAGCGGCTGGCCAAATTACATAGAAGTTAACAAGTGGGAATTTGACATTCAGTAGTCAGCTAGTAAACATTTTTGTACCTTACTAGTTGACTAGTAAAATATAGAAGTCTTTAAACTAGTTAACTAGTGCACATTTCAGTGTCCACTAGTTAACTAGTGAACATGCTGAGCATTACTAGTTAACTAGTAAGATATGAAACATATGAACTAGTTAAATAGAGAGAATTTGGGCCTTACTAGTTAACTATTGAGCATTTTGGCTGTTACTAGTTAACTAGTTCACACAGAAATGACTCACTAGTTAACTAGTGGACAGAAATGGCTTGCATGTACATGACAATTATGCCTGATATCAAGATATCTGAATAAATGCTCAATCGGCTTGCCATAGGCACCTAACCCCGAGTCGCTCCAAGGGGACTGTCACTATCCACCATGTTTGTGCGCCAACAATGGGCGTCACCATGTAATGACACTTCAGTATTCAGAAATCCGGTTTTCTATTTCTGGCTGAGACAGTGCCTGACGCATCCAAAGCCATGTAAATGTATGTTTTTATTTGGGCTTGGTAGTCAGTTGTGTAAGACAATCCATATTGAGTGCAGAATTGTCAAGAAGATATTAAAAGAAGTATGAGTTTAAGAGTAGTCTAGTTAGCCTGCTGAGACACTGCACTAAGTTATTATGTAAATAGAATGAACAGAAGATGAAAACCAGACAGAAAAAGGGTTTCACAAATAAGGTGGATAGTTAATTCTCTGTAGACTGCTCTTACCCTAAATGACAAATAATGGCATGTTTCTTTAGCAATATGACAATACAGATGTAGACCTAAGAAGAACGAATTGAGTTGGAAATAGCACACACACTGTATTTATATGTAGGCTACAGCACGGCAGCATCAGCAAATGTATCCACTTTCAAAACTTTTCAAGTTTCTACCTCCATCCCATCGTATACTTTCACAACTGAAGTTCACAGTTGCTTGGTAAAAGATCTCACTCTCACTCTCACTCTCTGCCATTTTCCATCTCTCTCTCTCTCTCTCTCTCTCTCTCTCTCTCTCTCCCACTCTCATAGACTCACTTAAGTAAGCAGGCCTAATGGAAGGAGTGAGGGTGCCGGTGAAAGGCTTGGCTTTGCCTTACGCTGTGAAGAAAGATTAAATTTTGATTAATTTCTCCGGGCGAGCGCTGGCTGCCACGGGCTTGGCTTGAGGAGCACTGATAGCTCTGCCACGAGGCGTCGGCGAGACAGAAGGTCACCCAGACTACTCTCTCTCTGTCTCTCTCCCCTCCCCCTCTCTCCTCCTCTTTCTCTCTCCCTCCTTCTCCCCCCTTCTCTCTCTTCTTTCCCCTCTCTCTCTCTCTACCCCCCCCCCCCTCTCTCTCCTTGGGATGTGTGACTGGTGAGCAGGTGAGGGGAGATATGGCTGGATGGATGTAGAGTGTGGTGGTGAATGGTTTTGAGTAATCCTCAGCTGTGTTTGAGGAAGACAAAATGGGAAACAGCAGATCTCATAGACTCTTTTTGCAAAACTCTAAACACATTCTCATGCAATAAGACACATAATGCATTGTGATGCACTTATGATGCATAATGGTAACCAACCAGTGGCAAAAGGTAAACACAAAGAGAGCACAGATGCCAAGGTCAAGGTCAAGGCAGATGACAAAACAGATAAACAGTAGACATACCACATTATAAACATAACAGAGATAACATAACAGAAACATAACAGGTAAGAGTAGTGAGCTGCTTCACTGCCACACATGTAAACTAGTGAGACTTAAATTGTTCCACTAGTTAACTAGTGGACAAAAACGGTCAGCTTGTTTGTTTTTTTAGGTGTAACTAGTTAACTAGTGAACAAAATATGCATGCTACTAGTTAACTAGTAAGGCCCACAACACCCACACTAGTAAACTAGTGGGTATTTTGGCCTTTACATGTTAACAAGTGACCATTTTGGCATCTCACTAGTTAACTAGTGGGGCTGAAATGGCCTTCACTAGTTAACTAGTGGGCATTTTGGGGCACACTAGTAAACTAGTGACACTTTTTGCACCTGACTAGTTAACTAGTTGAATGGAAATTGCCATCACTAGTTCACTAGTGGGTGTTTTGGTGCACACTAGTAAACTAGTGACACTTTTTAGACCTCACTAGTTAACTAGTGAGCAGTTCTGCCTTCACTAGTTTACATGTAAGTGTCACACTGAAGCCACTAGTTTACTAGCATGTTTGGCCAGCATGTTCATTTGTGTGCCACATGCAAATGTTGTGGGTGGGATTTCGTGAAATTCTGCACTGTGATTGGTTGTCATGTTCTATTTGGACATAGGGAGCCAATAGAAAGCCTCAATTTCCAGAATTCTTCGCCTCCTAATTTGAATTCTGCGCCACTAGTTGACTAGTGTGAATTTTGTCTTGAACTAGTTTACTAGTATACATTTATGACCTCACTAGTTAACTAGTTTGGACAAATGATGCATCAACTAGTTAACTAGTGAGCCTACTGCCATCACCTAGCTAGCTAGTAAGCCATTTATGGTTCACTAGTTAACTAGTGACATTGACCTACTGCAACTAGTTAACTAGTGAGGTGTTTTGCCTTCACTAGTAAACATGTGCACATTTTTGGCTGTCACTAGTTAACTAGTGAGACCCAAAAGCCTTCAACTAGCTGGTATGCACTAGACTTCAACTAGACTGGTATGCATTTTGGCCTTTACTAGTTAACTAGTAGACATTTCTGGCTCTCACTAGTTAACTATTGAAGCTAAAATGTGTTCACTAGTTAACTAGGTGCCTTGCGCAGGGGCATAATAGTGGCCCTTGGGATCAAACTCACAACCTTATAGTGTTGAATTTGAAACCCATTTGGCCACTACCACCTCATCAGATTGCTGTTCAATTGCTTTGAAAAAATGAAAGCTTTTTATACATTGCATGTTGCCTTTTTCAGAGTTGCAAGAAACCTATATAAATATATCTGGTTTCCCTGTGTGGTATGCAGTGGACTACCTAGTGTCCAAATTGCAATAGGATTATCCTTCCGAAGGCACTGGAAAAAAGTGGCCCCAGGGACACTTGGTGAGGTTACAGTAAATAATTCTCCTTTTGGGAATAGCCACCAAGCATGGCATTTAATTGCCCCTGGTCATGGTTAAGTGGCAACTCTACAGACCGCCCTTAAAGAGTAATAAATGGCTGAGGAGAGGGACCTGTCTCTTTCTTCACATGATAATGAATCTTTGTGATGTGCACCACAGAGGAGTGTCCTACTTTTTGGCCCGTTCTTGTTTATTGCTTCCTTCCATCACATTCTCTCTGCCATTTTTACTCCACAATTAATCTGTGTTTTCTGGACCGTTTGGCTAAAAAATGGCCGCGCTCTAAGTTTCAGGTGCATAGTCCGTCAGGCTTTAAATACTCTGATATAAGAGAGATTATCATTAGTGCCAAGTGGGATGAAGATTAATGGCAGATGCCCGTGAGGCAGAGAACTTTCTCTTTGTTCGCTGGCTCAAAGGGGGCGAAACACATAAAATGCTGAGTGGGCCTGTGCAATAAATTGTGTTGTTTGCTACACAACAGCAGTGTATCCTCCCAGACAACAGTAAATCGTTATTCTACACAAAGCTCAAGATGTGTGTAATTGGTCAAATTTGCTTTCAATGTCTGCATACACTAAATTAATGTTTTTTTTATAGTCCCCTAAAGCATCTGTGATTTAGCTGTTAAATGTTCCAACATGGCTGTCAAGTTTAATAGAAAGGCTGTACCACCATGAGCACATCTCTGTGACCTCTCAGCAAAACAAATTTAGCCTCTGAGCCCTGAGCGACAGGGCAATTAATTATATCTCCTGGAAGATATTGTAGAGGGCAGTGATGAATCATGATTTCTGTTGTAATCGCAGAAGATGGTGAGTGATTGTGCACATATGACGAGGCGAGGAAGATAATGAATTTGTTTGTGACTCATAAAAATGATTGTCCCCATTCGGCGCTACAGATTTTATGGCACTGCAGAGTTGCTGCTGCTCCTGCTGCTGCTGTTGCTGCGCCTCATTTGATTGCAGTTACTGGATGAGAAAAAGCCTGCTGTCGACATGTGACATTCTAAACTGAGCCAGCGTTCACACGTAGATGGTGTTGCCCATCATAACATATTGAGACTGTTTCCATGGAAACTTTGGCTTTCTACAGTATATCTAAGACAAGCTATATCTACAGCTAGTCTTTCTGCTGGATGTGAGGGGATAATTTGAATTTAACGATGGAAGGTTTAGGGAAGTTCACATCTGAACACATCTGGAAGATCAGCTTTCAGTCAGAAAGGATGAAATTGTTTAAATTATAAGCTTTTAAAGTATGTTTAACACCTACCTCTAACCCCATTTGATTCTAACTCTCCTCATTCAGGCTAGTTTTAAATTGAACACACAAGAGCACTGAGGGGAATATTCCAGAATACCTGAGAAGCTGTAACAGACTGCAGTGTTGAGAAGAATGTCATCTGTTCTTTTTATTCAAAGGCTCCTGAGCGTGTTGTTCCTGTATTCGTTGCTGTTGTTGTTGTTGTCGTTGTTTACTCAGTTTCAGTGTGAGTTCACACCCACACCGGAGGCCGGAGGGGCAGCCTGCAGAGAGAGCACCTGTCAGCCGCATGCTTTATCTCTCCCTCTGTCTGCTCTCAGCCCAACAACCACACACACACACACACACACACAGACAGACAGACAGACAGACAGACAGACAGACAGACAGACAGACAGACAGACAGACTGACAGACAGACACACACACACACACACACACACACACACACACACACACACACTACTCCTTCCCTTTGGCTATACAGCCATCTCTGCTCATGTGTGTTTGTTTGTTTCTGCGCATCACATACCTCTCATTCTCTCTGTTCACGGTCACTCACTCACTAATTCTTATGCACCACCTGGTGCATCTTTTTCTGATTCACTTTGTCTCTGCTCAAATTGTGAACTCCCATCATCGCTATGTGTGCCATGTGCCATCTACATAAAACTGTTATGTGATTTACATTTACTATCTAATGTCAACATTGTACCATCATAACACCCATTGTTGAGGAGGAAAAAACTTCAGAGGCCTTATGCATATGATGTCACCACCTGTGTCTATCTCGCCTAAATCACCATCGTATTTTGTTGTGTGGTTCAGTAGCCTTCACAATCGGGAGTCTGTAGACATTCTCCTTTTTTGTTGTTGTTGCTATCAGTCTCTGTTGTTATGTCTTTTATGTCATGTCAGCTCATGACACCCCATGTACACTTGCCAATATGTATACATATTTAATTTCCTGTGTAAAACTGAACTCAGCTTGGATGATTTATTCATTTATTTGAGGAAAATAAACATGTGAAAACCCTACTGACAGAGTTGACAGATAATATAAAAACAACAGAACAATATTTTAACATTTTTAATTGTCTGATCCATTGCATTGCAAGTTGGGTGTACTGTTAATAGAAATGATCTCATAGCAAGTCCTCCCAGGACCCAATTACAGTAAAAGTGTATGCTGGGCGGGCCCAGCACATGCCTCCCAGCCAGCCATCTTTATATTCTGTGTGTGTGTGTATGTGTGTGTGTGTGTGTGTGTGTGTTTGTGTGTTCATCTGCATCCAGCAGGCCTCACACACACACCACAGCTCCTCGGGACAAATTTGCTTCGCTTTAAATGAATGAAAATGCCAAACGGAGCTTTGCATCTACAGTATATTCATCTCTTCCCAAAGACATTTACAGGATGGGGCAGGACAGGCCAGTGCTCTGCTGGTATCTGAGAGGAAGCAGGACACAGAAGGAGGGGGCAAGAGATAGAAAGAGGACATGCAGGCCAGCAGTGAGTGAGAGAGATAAAAAGAGAGAGAGAGAGAGAGACACACAGCAGAGTGGATTAGTTCCATATAAACTTGCTGCCGAGCTGTTTTGTACCCCCTCATTGAACCCATCAGTAGTATTCATTGCACATGCAACACTATCATTATCATGCAAGCGTTTGCTGCAGCATAATCACAATCAGCATTCACAGCCTGCCTGCCTGTCTGCAAAACTAGGACCAGCTCCCCCCTACTCCTGCTCCTACTCCTACTCCTGCTCCTCCTCCCCCCTACTCCTGCTCCTCCTCCCCCCTACTCCTGCTCCTACTCCTACTCCTGCTCCTCCTCCCCCCTACTCCTGCTCCTCCTCCCCCCTGCTCCTGCTCCTGCTCCTACTCCTGCTCCAGCTCCTACTCCTGCTCCTGCTCCTCCTCCCCCCTACTCCTCCTCCCCCCTACTCCTGCTCCTACTCCCCCCTGCTCCTACTCCTGCTCCTCCTCCCCCCTGCTCCTGCTCCTACTCCTGCTCCAGATCCTGCTCCTACTCCTGCCCCTGCTCCTGCTCCTACTCCTCCTCCCCCCTGCTCCTACTCCTGCTCCAGCTCCTGCTCCTCCTCCCCCCTACTCCTGCTCCTACTCCTGCTCCTGCTCCTCCTCCCCCCTGCTCCTGCTCCAGCTCCTCCTCCCCCCTGCTCCTGCTCCTACTCCTGCTCCTGCTCCTACTCATGCTCCTGCTCATGCTCCTACTCCTGCTCCTGCTCCTACTCCTGCTTCAGCTCATGCTCCTACTCCTGCTCCTGCTCCTACTCCTGCTCCAGCTCCTACTCCTGCTCCTGCTCCTCCTCCCCCCTACTCCTCCTCCCCCCTACTCCTGCTCCTACTCCCCCCTGCTCCTACTCCTGCTCCTCCTCCCCCCTGCTCCTGCTCCTACTCCTGCTCCAGATCCTGCTCCTACTCCTGCCCCTGCTCCTGCTCCTACTCCTCCTCCCCCCTGCTCCTACTCCTGCTCCAGCTCCTGCTCCTCCTCCCCCCTACTCCTGCTCCTACTCCTGCTCCTGCTCCTCCTCCCCCCTGCTCCTGCTCCAGCTCCTCCTCCCCCCTGCTCCTGCTCCAGCTCCTCCTCCCCCCTGCTCCTGCTCCTACTCCTGCTCCTGCTCCTACTCATGCTCCTGCTCATGCTCCTACTCCTGCTCCTGCTCCTACTCCTGCTCCAGCTCATGCTCCTACTCCTGCTCCTGCTCCTGCTCCTGCTCCTGCTCCTGCTCCTACTCCTGCTCCTGCTCCTGCTCATGCTCCTACTCCTGCTCCTACTCCTACTCCTGCTCCTGCTCCAGCTCATGCTCCTACTCCTGCTCCTGCTCCTGCTCCTGCTCCTGCTCCTGCTCCTGCTCCTACTCCTGCTCCTGCTCCTGCTCATGCTCCTACTCCTGCTCCTGCTCCTCCTCCTGCTCCTGCTCCTGCTCCTGCTCCTGCTCCTGCTCATGCTCCTGCTCATGCTCCTGCCTGCAGGGAAGGAAGGGGTGGAGGAAGGGAAAAGAAAACATGAGTTGAGGAAGAAGAGAGAAGGAGGAGAGTAAAACAGAAGATGAAGCAGAGAGGGAGAAAGAGAGAGAACGAAGGAGATAAATAGAAAGACAGAGGAAGAGGGAGATGGAGAGAGAGAAAGAGGGAGAGAGAAGGATGAGGGAGAGAGAGAGAGAGAGAGAGCAACAAAGACATTTTGACAGGCACCACTGTCACAAAACAATCACGAGTGACAGCATTCTGTGGGAAGAGAGTGCATCATTAAGGTAAGTGGTGCCCACAGGCCAAATGCAGGTGCACTAATACTGACTGTTGCATAGCCTGGTATGATGATGATGCATGCAGACATCTCTCTATGAACAGCCATCTAACAGACATGAACAGACATCTAACACATTGAAAATGTCATATACTGCTGTTAACACAGACCTCAATATAGCCTACCATACCTGTAGAATGTGATAGTTAATTCCACACAGAGTGACTGCTATGCGGTACATAATGATACGTCTTCATAAGCATGATACTGCCCGAGAAACTAGAATATCAGTACAGTAGGGTGATGTTTCTGCCTTGCGTTCTGGTACCTGCATGTTTGATATCTTCTGATACATTTGCATTTTATCTGTGTTGTAGATGATGTGATCTACAATGATGTGTGTCCTTTTGCAGATATTCTCCCAAATCCAAATTAAATGTTTGGAGATCAGAAGGTTTCTCATTGTTATTTTCCCTGTATCAGTCATTGAATGGGGTGATGGAGGGGATATGGGCGTCTTGTAGTTCCCACAGGTATATTACAGACAGTGAGTTTGGGATTTTTGGGGATTTTTTTTTGGGACAGGGAGTTTGGGAATTTCACTATCCGCTCTCTACCTCATAGGCTGCCATGCCCATTCCTCTGTGTCATGTGAAATATTCATGGTCTAGAGCTAGAGCAATCTGAGCTCTGAAGATCCCATTCTTCTCTTACTTTGCAGTTGTGTTTTTGGTGGCCTAATTTAGCAGGAACGCATCACAGAATGTGTTAAAATACATTTACTGTGTATGTGTGTGTGTGTGTGTGTGTGTGTGTGTGTGTGTGTGTGTGTGTGTCCGTCTGTGTGTGTGTGTGTGTGTGTGTGTGTGTGTGTGTGTGTGTGTGTGTATGTAGATTTACAAACTCAGCATTTGCCAACATGACAGTCAGCATTTTTACGGCTAACCTTATGCTGTTTCTCTCACATTCCAAGCCTTCTTAGCATTAAAAAAAATCAGGTCATTGAACACAGACAGCCAACAACAGTAATCAGATTTCCAGTTACTTATCAGCATCATATACAAACACACAACAACTTTCCACTGACACACATAGCACTGTGCTAATGAAGAAGGTGACATCCCATCATAGTATCCTCAAGCGCAAGTGCTCATGCTCACATTAAATATTCTAAATATTCATTTCTCCATTATGTTTGAACAAGTCTCCTTTTGAAGTGTCGCTGGCTTATTAATGGGGTTTAAGTGCTTTGCATGTCAACAAGAACAGGCCGTCTCTGCAGTTCAAGATGTTCATTAGCAAGGGAGAAATTGATGGTATTATCATTAGGTGGGAACTGTGAAGAACCCAGACTTGGTATGTTAGAGCCGTTAGAGCCAATGGACTAACCAGCCATTGACAGTGTCTCATAACAATTTTAAGTGTTTGATTATTTATCGGCCACAGGTATTTGGATGGACAGCTTGACATCTCAAGTGTTTGAGATACATTCTGTTTGTATGAAATGCAGTGAAAACAAATAAGCTCTTGACAGAGTTTGGTTTCAGAAATGCTATATCCTCCATTTTAATTAATTTTCATAAATATTATTTTATGGTTTTCCAGGTTTTTTCAGTGAAACTGCAATTGGGTTATTTATTACTGTTTGATTTATCTTTACTCAACTTTTATTAATATGACCTGAAATGCACAATTAACATAACATATCAATATTATAAAAAATGGAACACCTTTGCACTTTGGAACCAAACTCTGTGTCTCTGTTATGGTTTCTCAGACTTCTCCATTTCAGTTGGTTTGAATAAGAGTGCCATTGTAATGGCATCTATTTTACTGTGCAAGATATACAACTATGGAGACATTGAGGGACCGCTAAGGCCAGTGGGAGACTGAACAGAGTCTTTGCCTGGCTGTTATTTCCATTCATTTTTAGTTCACCATCAGTGCATTCAGTACTTTCATATTTGAAAAAGATGGTGGGAGATTTTTGGGGAGGAAGAGGGGGGGGGGGTGGCAGGGTGTCTTCAATGAATATCAGACAGACAAAAGTCACATGCTGATGTCCTCTATGTTCATTATTAAAAATCGGACCCTTCATTAAATTCTTTGATCCGTCCGAGATTTCTCTCCCAGTCTGAGCAAGGACAAAAACCCTTGTGACTGACTGTACTGTACCTCTGGCTGACGGGCCAGGAAGCCTACACCCAGATTTCATGCATAATGCATGCTAAAGGCGCTTGACAACTACTGCGCAGTGCGCACACTTGAAGTGTGAGTTCGTGGTTCACGCCTGATTCTGTCTCACCTCTCCCCCAACACCTCCTCATGTTCTGCATGGAGATGATAGAGAAGACATGGCTGCGGTACGCTCCCCGGATACCGTGTTGGAAATAAATAGCAGAACCACGACAAAGATTCTATAAAGAATATTCCATTAGTCTGTGTAACATTGTTTTCATGGGCCAGTCTATTGCAGGTTGCCACTCATTATGGTGCGAAATGTGCACATGAACAACATGACAATACACATGTACAATTCTGACTTACTGTGGTTGGCATATCATTTCAGCTATGCACACCAAATTTGGTAGGTGTGTGTAACTACCAAAGACGTACAACTTTCATATGTACATTTCATTAACCACACCCAACAGGAAGTGAGATATTTGGGATTTTGTGCGGTGTGACACATGATCAATTTCGACATAATTTTCCTAGACGATTCATCCAATTTATGGTATCATGTCAAGATGTTGCTGATTCTAAATTGAGAAGCTCTTTTTTAACCCTTAGAACCCTAACCTGTTTTTAGGGCATTTTCACTACCTTTATTCATAAGGATTTATTCTGGTCATTGTAAGTGCCACACACACATCATTTCATGTATTACAGTTTTTTTCAATCGCTAACAAGCGCTTACACATACTTCAGATACTTTTTCTAAACTCTTAACACAGACTCACACCTAGAAAACACAATTGGCCAAATGGATAATTTCCTTCTCAAAAACACATTTAGTTAAATATATTACTAACACATATTTCTTTGCACAACTAAATTTACCAAAACACTGGAAATCTGATTAAAAATGAAATTATTCTGTCAAAGAATGACACTTGTTTTCACTTCACAAGGTACACGCATTCAATCAAAGTACACCAGGTTTCAAAATACTGGCTATTGTTGACATTACAAAAACTGCATAGACTTTTATGTTTCAGTTTTACAGGTATTTGCATGCAATTTTTACACTAAATGTCTTGGTTGGGAACTGTATGTCCACATGTTATGTTCACATTCAAAAGCATTCCAGTAAAAAGCAAATCAGTTTATTTTTTCCTTTACTGTTTACTACAGGAGGTACAGTAGAAGTACTGTTTACAGTATGATAGAACAGAAAAAGTTTTACAGTATTGCTTTCAGTAAACAACAAAATATCCATGAAACACACAAGAGCATTCTGAACAAAAAAACAACAGCAAAAAGCCCAGATAAAAAGGGGGGGGGGGACTAAAAAAAGCACAAAATTACTGCATCTAATCTCTGCGATCTTCAGGATCTTCAGGGTTAGGCCACATGTTTTCATCAACATCGCATTGATTACATGGTCAATGATAGTGGCACGAATTTCATCACTTGCAACCTTTGGAATGCCACCACCACGCATTCTTACACCTCTACCTTGCCCTCTCTTTGGGCCTGCTCTTTTCCCTGGCCCTGCTCCTCTCACTGCTCCTGCATCTCTCACTGCTCCTCTCACTGCTCCTGCTCTTCTCCCTGGGCCCCTTGCTCTTACTCTTCCTCATCCAGACATTACAGTGTTTGTCTTTTTCTGTTTCTGTTTCTAAAAACATCACTCCTCAAAGTCCTCCTTTTACTGTGCACGTATCAATGTAATCGAAAAAAATAACCCCTGCCACTGAGTCTAAGCCAGACTGGAATCAGCTGTGGTTGGCCCAATTTACCCAACATACGTAAATCAATTGTGTGTCAATTATTTACAGTTTTTGTCAATCGCTAACAAGCGCTTACCCATACTTCAGATACTTTTTCTAAACTCTTAACACAGACTCACACCTACAAAACACAACTGGCCAAATGGATAATTTTCTTCTCAAAAACACATTTTGTTAAATATACTACTAACACATCTTTCTCTGCACACACTAACTTTACCAAAACACTGGAAATCTGACTCAAAATTAAATTATTCTGTCAAAGAATAACACTTCTTTTCACTTCACAAGGTACATGCAGTCAATCAAAGTACAACAGGTTTCAAAATACTGGCTATTGTTGACATTACAAAAACTGCATCGACTTTTATGTTTCAGTTTTACAGGTATTTGCATGCATTTTTTACACTAAATGTCTTGGCTGGGAATTTTACAGGTATTTGCATGCAATTTTTACACTAAATGTCATGGTTGGGAACTGTATGTCCACATGTTATGTTCACATTCAAAAGCATTCCAGTAAAAAGAAAATCAGTTTTTTTCTCTTTACTGTTTACTACAGTAGAAATACTGTTTACAGTATGATAGAACATAAACAGTTTTGCAGTATTGCAATGCTTACAGTGAACAAAATATCCATGAAACACACAAACATTCTGAACAAAAAAACAACAGCAAAAAGCCCACATAAAAAGGGGGAGCTAAAAAAAGCACAAAATTACTGTATCTAATCTCTGCGATCTTCAGGGTTACAGTAGGCCACATGTTTTCATCAACATCGCATTGATTACATGGTCAATGATAGTGGCACAAATTTCATCACTGACAACAGTTCTTGCAGCCAAATGGAATGCCACCACCACGCATTCTTACACCTTTACCTTGCCCTCGCCTTGGGCCTGCTCTTCTCCCTGACCCTGCTCCTCTCACTGCTCCTGCACCTCTCACTGCATCTCTTACTGGGCCTGCTCTTCTCCCTGGGCCCCTTGCTCTTATTCTTCCTTGTCCAGACATTACAGTGTTTGTCTTTTTCTGTTTCTGTTTCTAAAAACATTACTCCTCAAAGTCCTCATTTTACTGTGTCAGTGTAATAGAAGAAAATAACCCCTGCCACTGAGTCTAAGCCAGACTGGAATCAGCTGTGGTTTGCCCAATTTACCCAACATAAATCAGTTGTGTGTAAATTATTGAATTGTTTGTTTATTATCAGCTGAGATATTGTTTTTGAACTGATATCATTGCAGAAGCAGAGGTTTTTATACTGTATCTAAGGTTTGGAATATTGTTTTTACTATTGTGGGATGTTGTGTGTTACAGTTTTTTACAATTGTTTACACACGTTTTCAAAACTCTGTGTCTATTTTTCAAAACTCCACACACAAAACCCACAACTGCTCACACAAAATGCAAAATGCCCCAAATCTCCAGCAAAATGACACACAACATTCAAAATGTCAAAAACACATGTTTAAAGCAAACATTCGCTTCACATTACAAACACTTTTGTCATAATATGACATTTTGGATACATCATGTACACACTGTTGCTCAAAACCTAAAGCTCTTCTGTCTTAGGCTTTCTATATGTATTTCCATACAAGAGTGAAAGTTACGGTATCAACAAAGAGAAGTTGAAATACACAGTAAAAATGCAAGCAATATTGAAACATTTGCTGTTGTGAATACAATATTTTACAGCAAACAAGAAAAAAAAGCAAAGAAGAATACACTGACCACCAGATGTGGATGGAGTTTTGAAAACACTGATTTTGTTTTTTTCTAAAGACAAGTGTGTGTGTGTGTGTGTGTGTGGGGGGGGGGGGGGGGGGGGGGGGGGGGGGTCGTGTACAGTATGTATTCATAGGCCTATAGACCCTTTCAACTGCAGAAACAAACAATTCTACAGTAAGCGTTCCATTTTCTGGAGGCACAAAAAAATGTATTGAGCTACAGTTTTTTACAATTGTTTACACACGTTTTCAAAACTCTGTGTCTATTTTTCAAAACTCCACACACAAAACCCACAACTGCTCACACAAAATGCAAAATGCCCCAAATCTCCAGCAAAATGACACACAACATTCAAAATGTCAAAAACACATGTTTAAAGCAAACATTCGCCTCACATTACAAACACTTTTGTCATAATATGACATTTTGGATACATCATGTACACACTGTTGCTCAAAACCTAAAGCTCTTCTGTCTTAGGCTTTCTATATGTATTTCCATACAAGAGTGAAAGTTACGGTATCAACAAAGAGAAGTTGAAATACACAGTAAAAATGCAAGCAATATTGAAACCAAAAATAGTGATTTTTCCCGAATAATTTGCTGTTGTGAATACAGTATTTTACAGCAAACAAGAAAAAAAGCAAAGAAGAATACAGTGACCACCAGATGTACATGGAGTTTTGAAAACACTGATTTAGTTTTTTTCTAAAGACAAGTGTGTGTGTGTGTGTGTGTGTGTGTGTGTGTGTGTGGGAGGTGGGGGGGGGGTCGTGTACAGTATGTATTCATAGGCCTATAGACCCTTTCAACTGCAGAAACAAACAATTCTACAGTAAGCATTCCTAAGGCATTTCTGGAGGCACAGAAAAATGTATTGAGCTAATGGTACTGTAACATGGGGACAAACAAAAATAGAGTAAAAAGACAAATTTCTTTTGTAGAACATTACTGTAAGCTAAAGTCCGATTACTGTATTTTCTCTATTTTTAAAGTATCTGCATTGGTTCTGAATATTTCAACTGGAAATCCTCTAGGAGCAGATTGAAATGGTCCATACCTATATAGAGAGTATATCTATTCATAGACCTATACTAAGGCAATGATTGGATGGTGTTCAGTAAAGTAAAGAGTGTTTGCACATGTGAAGAGAAAGAGTGAAGCACTGGTGATTTAGTGTGGCATTTTGATGGGTTGTGTTTGAAGAATGAAATCAAGTTACTTCCTGTTAGATTTTTGTGTGTTAGGTAGAAAATTGTGTGTGGTGTTTTGCAAAATGTGTTTTAGTCAATTGAAAACTGAGTCAAACACTGAGAATTAGTGTATGGTTTTGCAGATTTGGTGTCGGGTTATGATGTTTAAAGGACACGTTTAGAAAATTGTGTGACAAGCAAAGATTTAGTGTGTAAGCAGTTGAAAAAAACTGTAATGCTACTGTAACATGGTGACAAACAAAAATAGAGTAAAAAGACAAATTTTAATAAAGTCAACTTTTTGTAGAACATTACTGTAAGCTAAAGTCCGATTACTGTATTTTCTCTATTTTCTCACTACTATCTGCGTTGGTTCTGAATATTTCAACCGGAAATCCTCTAGGAGCAGATTGAAAGGGTCTATACCTATATAGAGAGTATATCTATTCATAGACCTATACTAAGGCAATGATCAAAGTCAAAGTCAAAGTCAAAGTCAGCTTTATTGTCAATTTCTTCACATGTTCCAGACATACAAAGAGATCGAAATTACGTTTCTCACTATCCCACGGTGAAGACAAGACATATTTTACCAATTTAAGTCCACAGACAAACATAACATTCAAGTAAACAAAAAAGTAAGTAAATAAGTAAATAAGAGGGCACATATAATAATGAAAAAAAAAATAAGAGCAGCAAAATTTGGTTGAAATTGTGCATGGACAGTCAATACAGTTTTTTACAATTGTTTACACACGTTTTCAAAACTCTGTGTCTATTTTTCAAAACTCCACACACAAAACCCACAATTGCTCACACAAAATGCAAAATGCCTCAAATCTCCAGCAAAATGACACACTACATTCAAAATGTCAAAAACACATGTTTAAATCAAACATTCGCCTCACATTACAAACACTTTTGTCATAATATGACATTTTGGATACATCATTTACACACTGTTGCTCAAAACCTAACGCTCTTCTGTCTTTCATAGGCTTTATGTATTTCCATACAAGAGTGGAAGTTACGGTACAGAGAGAAGTTGAAATACACAGAATTATTGAAACCAAAAATAGTGATTTTTCGCAAATAATTTGCTGTTGCAAATACAGTATTTTACAGCAACAAGAACAAAGCAAAGCAAAATACAATGACCACCAGATGTACATGGAGTTCTGAAAAAGCTGATCTTGCCTACTGTAAGACGGGAATGACTGACTACTATCAAATTACTTTGCTTTTTCCAAAGAAAAGTGTGTGTGTGTGTGTGTTTATGTGTGTGGGCGGGGGGGGGGGGGGGTGTATGTATTCATAGGTCTATAAAAAATTTTATTGAGCTAATGGTAACTTGGGGAGACACAAAAATATAGTAAAAAAGACAAGTTTTACTGTACATAAAGTCGACTTTTTGTAGAACATTCCTTTCAAAGTATCTGCATTGGTTCTGAACATTTCAACTGTATTGGATTTCAATCCATACCTACATAGAGAGTACAGTATGTCTACTCATAGGCCTATACTAAGGCAATGATTGGATGGTGTTCAGTAAAGTAATGAGTGTTTACACATGTGAAGAGAGAGAGTGAAGCACTGGTTATTTAGTGTGGCATTTTGATGGGTTGTGTTTGAAAAATGAAATCAAGTTACTTCCTGTTCGATTTTTGTGTGTTAAGTAGAAAATTGTGTGTGGTGTTTTGCAAAATGTGTTTTAGTCAATTGAAAACTGAGTAAAACACTGAGAATTAGTGTATGGTTTTGCAGATTTGGTGTGGGGTTATGATGTTTGGAAGACATGTTTAGAAAATTGTATTTGTTCTAAATTGTAATTGTATTTAGAGCTTTTTACTGCATTGCCATGAACAAAGTAAAGGCAAAAAAGGTGTTTATTTGATGAACAAATTGGGATGCAATGTGAGCCTTGAATTGGATGCCATGCAGGAATTTGCTAGGATCTCAAAACCGGAATATGAACATGCTTTGCCATAGAGAAACACATGATAGCGTTGGATTATAAACATGCTTTGCCACAAAAACAGACAAAAACGTGGGGTAAGTCCAGCTATATGAAGTTATTATTTTTAGGGCTGTCAAAATAACTGATTAATTTCGATTCTGTATGACCTTTGACCCCGAGTTCTAGTCAGTAAAAATTAGACTGTAAAATGAAGGAGAGAGAAGAAAACGTGCTGCCTGGATCATTGATTAGAACATTTACTTTTAAAAAACGACCTGATGGTGTTGATAAAAGCATATTAGGTCACATCATAGATTATTATGGCAATTATTTGAAGAGTGAAAATAATAATGAAAGAGTTTTTGAAGTTAATGTCACAAATGCTGATTATTCAATGATTCATTTGAATTTAAATATTTAAAATACTTTCACAGCAAAAATTATATTTGCGATTAATTTAGATTAATTAATCACAGAGTATGTAATTAATTAGATTAATTTTTTTAATCGATTGACAGCCACAACAATCGGGTTCTAAGGGTTAAATGTTGTAATATGCAGAAATGGCGATTTGCATACCTCGCCACATAAACAGGAAATGTTTTATACATTTCCTTCACAATGACACTGAAATGATTGAGTTTGAATGTGTGTGTGTGTGTTTGAATGTGTGTGTGTGCGTGTGTGTGTGTGTGTGTGTTTGAATGTGTGTGTGTGTGTGTGTTTGAATGTGTGTGTGTGTGTGTGTGTGTGTGCGTGTGTGTGTGTGTGTGTGTGCGTGTATGTGTGTGTATGCGTGTGTGCGTGTGTGCGTGTGTGTGTGTGTGCGTGCGTTCGTGTGTGTGTGCGTGTGTGTGTGTCTGTGTGTGTATGCGTGTGTGTGTGTGTGTGTGTGTGTGCGTGCCTTCGTGTGTGTGTGTGTGTGTGTGTGTGTGTGTGTGTGTGTGTGTGTGTGTGTGTGTGTGTGTGTGCATGCATGTGTGTGTGTGTGTGTGTGTGTGTGTACAGTATGTGTGCATGCATGTGTGTGTGTGTGTGTGTGTGTGTGTGTGTGTGTGTGTGTGTGTGTGTGTGTGTGTGAAGCTATCAAAAGTGTTCATCCATTACAGGGTAATTGCCCCTGCTCCGGTGGCCATGCCCTCCAGTGTGTTTCTAATGAATGTGTGTGGTGCACTGTGCCAGCCGCCCAGAGTGTGTGCCACCACCTCAGAACAGCCCCAGCCAAGCCGAGGTTTCCTTTTATCCCAAAATGACCTTCTGCACGTGCCACTGCACCACCGTGCCATTACTACCACTATCATTAGTCACCGGCTGGCTAAAGACGAACACTCATTGTTTTTAATGATGTGAAACAATGTGCCGGGGTTTTTAGGACTTTTACACAACTTTTCTGGACAGTCGTGACTAGACGTCACTGAAATCAAGTAGCAGATGAAGAGATGTAGTGTTGGCATCAGATGTGCTCACTCACTGGCCCCAAGGGGCATGCAGTGTTTTTTAACAAAGAAGATATATTCTGGGATTCTTCTCATCTGCCAGTCATGTCTGATAGCACTCTCTGCTTCATTGTAATTGACTGCAACAAAGCTCAGTAGCATTAGTGGCATACACATAGAGATGGATCCCTGGTTTGTCTTACCATACTTGGCAAATAAAGCCATTCTTGTTCTGACATAGTCCAATTGACACAGACACCTGCTGATATGGGCATGCTTATTTTTACAGCAAAATAAAAATAAAATGAGAGCTGCCCTATGCTTACTGCAAGTGCTTATCATTTCAGTGAGCTATCTTACTAGCTACCATGACAACACCAGCTAAGTAGAATTCCTAGTGATTCTAAATTTCCCCTGTAACATGATTCCCAAGTGCTTGATCAGTCCATAAAGGGATCTATAAAGTAACTCTCATGCTGATTTACGATAATGGATAGGAGTCTATTTTGTTATGCTATATTATTGTTATGCATATGGTACTGTTGACAACAAACACTGTCATCTGTTGTTGGTGGGCCAAAGCGGCACCGTCATAATGAATGACAAACTGATTGGTAAGGAACGTGTTAGTCAATATTTTCTTTTCAAAGAAAGGCCTAGCTCATTTGTTGAGAGTCTTTTCTGACTTTCCCTGTACTGTACTGATATGTGAATCCAATTTCATGCAGAATAAGAAACGATTCCAAGATCAGTCTTTCTTTTCCCATTACGCTTTAGTAAATAATGCTCAGTGAAAGCTTTGTTTTAGGGCACTAGGGTTGTGTTTTATTTATTTCCAGGAGAAATAGCTGTCAAACTGTGTTACCACTGACACGCATAAATATAAACCCATTTGGTGATCCAGATTTTCCTGTAAGTAAGCTATTATTTTGAAGATGATATCTGTCTATCCCCTTATACACACTGGAACTCTCACACTAATGCTCTCTGTTTGTGTCACGCTGTGTCTTTCTGTGCCTCTTTCTTTCTCTTTCTCTCTCTCTTACACACACACACACACACACACACACACACACACACACACACACACACACACACACACACACACACACACACACTCACAAAAACAACCCAATATTCTTTATATTTGTGCAGTCTGCGACTATTTACTGTAGCCCACCTTCATCACCCACTTTAAATCAGGCCTGAGACCTGTATGAGATGTTGTCTCTGCCCTATTGGCAAATACCTGGCACGTCCCCTTTCAAAATATATGGCTATCTTTCACTGTCTCTTTTTACGACTTCATTTGTCAGGCCATCGACTGGTCCTTAAAACATGCGGGAGAGAAGGGGAATGCTCTTAAACATCATTATCCACACAGTTGCCCCTCCCTGTTGAGCTGCTAGTGATTTAGCAGCTTTTAAGGGCAGAAGGGCAGTAAATGTGTCGGGGGGGGGGGGGAGTGCGGGGCTTTCACAGGACAGCGGGGAGCCGCAAGACCCCAGCTCCCACTCATACACACACACACTCACGCTCACACACACAGCTCAGCATGAACTGTGTGCATGGTTGACAACAACACATGCTTGATCATGGCAAAGTGGGGTGGTATCTCTATGTGATGTCTATGTAAGCATAGATATCTTCACACAGTCTCTAGCTCCAGATGGAATACTGTAGCTCTGTTGCCCTTTGCACTTGCTTGAATATCCACAGATGCAGTGGCAAGTAAAAGTGACCTGTCGTCAAAGTTTGTGTAACTTGAGTATTTGTTGCCCCAGGGCTCCCTTGTAAAAGAGATTTGAATATCTCAATATCTCAATACAGCAATAAAACTACACAAGTATGAGCAGCAGCTGTGTAAACCAGCACCTGTAAACCAACACCTGTGTACTACAAGAGTCTGGTCACAAACGCATGACCAGAGTCCTGTTTGAAATATCTCATTAAAACCTTACAGGCAGCCGGAATGAGATAATATCTACAGTAGTTACGCTGGTTCACAGACTATCTTTAAAAGGTAAAAGGTCAAAACTGCATGGTTTTGAAGTCTTTTCAGGAGAGAAGGACCCTTGGCTTTGTAATTGTTTTTTGTTACACTGAGTATATACCACATTATATGTGGTTACCATGGCAAAGCTACCGACTGCTTACATATGTTGCTGTGCGATATGTCAGTGACCAGCTGTGGATCCCTTTCATTTGGATTTGTATTCAGTCGTCTATGGCACACACCCCACGCTTAGCTCGATGCCTCACATGGAGAGGGGGTCTTGCATGTGCTTTCACTAAGCCCCTGTATCTCATGGCATTTTGATTTTACCTGTTTTTTTATCTGTAAAAGGTAACCCTGCAGTTATTCACAACTGTGCAGACAAATCGCCACAGGTATATGGAGGCAGGCCTTCAATGTTCCTTAAGCATGCTGAGAGGATATGTAGACCTCCTAATACATACACACAAACAAACAAAAACACAAACACACACACACACACACACACCTTAATTCTTGCCTTGCCTATGGTCCACAGTGTCCACAGTCCCACTGTGACACAGGACTTGGTTTCTGTGTATTATAATTGTGTTTCCTCTGCATTATAGTAGACTTATGCAAACTTCCATTTGGTAGAAAAAGCAGCCAATTAATGCCGTCTATTGCTACGTTTACACGTGACCAGCTATTTTCATAAACAGACATTTCACCCTCTCCGTTTTCAAAAATAACATTGTGCACACCTGTCAGTTTTCAGAAAGGTTTTCATTTACACTAACCCGGGTATATGCCGTCAAGAGCATGCCAAACCTGTACGTGGCAGTATAAGGAGAAGCTCAAGCCCACGTTAGCCAATCAGAATCCCGAAAATAGCAACAACAGCAATGAATCACTCCCTCTTTCTCTTTTGAACCTGTGAACTGTATTTGCAAATACAAACAGACGAAAAGGGTTTGCACCAACATAAATGCGACTGCTACTCTGAATGCATCCATAATCACTAAATGAAAGTGTAAACATAGGTCGCACTTCCGGTGCAGGTGCAAGTTTGTGCATAGGCTACTATGATGTCGGCTGCCTAACAAAATCTCCACCTCATCACATAAATGATGTTTGTACCTGTTTAGACGCAAACGAGCAAATGGAGTTTTCCCTAAAAAAACGATCATCTGAGTTTTTAAAAACTCCGTTTGTGGGGGGGGGGGTATCAGTAGCACATGGTGTTGGTGGCCATGTTGGCTGTAAGAGGCAAGTGGATTAGAGTTGATTGCATTCTTTCAGTAATTTACAAATAGTTTGGTATCTCAGTCTAACTAAGTGTGCGTTCATAAAATAGTAAGTAAGCTTGTATCGTAAACGTGCTAATTACCAACCATTTCGTTCGAAAATTCTAAAACAACGATGTTTTTTTAATACTTCAAAATAACATTTGCTAAATGAACTTCACATTTTTCAGTAGCCATAGGTGTGTAGATTTGAACAAAATCTAGTTTGGTTCTTACCGGGGCTTTTACTGCCTGAAATATCCGATTTTGTTTACCAGTGCTGGGCTGGTGGGTACTTATTCCCAACCTTTCTCACTGCACATCAACAGTTAGCCAGAGAATTCTTGTCGTCACAATTCAAAATTCCATTGGAGCTCCAAGCAGATTTGTACACACAGCCTTACAACACTGTTTGCAGCTCTTCGAGCCACGGTAAAATGTCATTTTTGGCACATAGCTAATTTAGATAAACTTATGTGGGTGCTTGCGTTTCTTTAGGAATCCGCTGTCTTTGTATAGCCTGGCTAGCGCCACCACTTCTCAATGAGACGTGGTCTGGGAACCAAACGTTAATTTTCTCGTATTTGAAAAAAATGCCCAGATCCGTTTATTGGGTGCCACGGATGTCTATCAAATGCGTCTGTGCATAGCTCATCATCGTCTTGCTTTCCCCCTTGTTCTGTGATTGGTCCCCTATCTCAGGCGAAAATTTGCTCCATGGTCTCCAGGCTGCCTTAGCAGCGTGAATCAAATCGCGCGCAAGGCAGCATGGGAACACCCAGGCTAGTCTTTGTATAGAAATACATTTTAAATGACACATACATGTAAGAGATTGGACATATGTGACGGTTGGTAATATGTGACGTTCCTATATATTGTAACGTTTGAAGGTTCCAGGACGCCAAGAGTTGTTCAGAGCAAGCTTTATTGGCTGAGAAGGAGGGCAGGGACACAGACCTAGATCACAATGCACACAGGGCAGGTCAAGTAGACACACACACTACACCAACAGGGGAGGTCCAGCCCCCCACACAAAAAGGAACACACATGAGGGGAAACTAAAAGGGAAATATGTTATACTAAAGACACTAACTTTACACTTATAACTTAAGAGAATAACGACATAAACCCCCCAACTGTTCGCTCTCGTATCCCAGCATGCTTTTCACGCAACACTGTCTTTCTGCGCCGACGCTACAATATGTTTTAGTTTGTGATATTGATGTATTAAATGTGTTTAATCTGCATTAAGTTGTGTTAGCAAAATCCACTAGCCAAATGCTAACATCTGATGATCAGTGACTGTAATTGCATTTCAACACATATAAGAGTTTACTTGGATGTTAAGATTAAGATTGAGTTTCCGTAATGATAGATGGTGTTCAGTGAATGCGTAGAGGATGCTCAGGCTTCAAATGCCTATCTGCCATGCTAAGTTATAGCTATCATTATGCTATGCCATTGTTAGCAGCACTATAGCATTTCTGAGGTTTTGCATGAATGTCATTGTGTCTTTGTCCTAATGAGTGTTTATTTCCGTTTTCAACAATCAAACAAACACACTCACACACACACACACACACACACACACACACACACACACACACACACACACACACACACACACTGTATTATAGAATTAGATCCATACTCTCTGGCATAATAAGCATGATGATTTGATTTGTGCATTCTTGCTGATGCTCCACAGTGGTCACATTCCCAAACCAGCTCCAGTCATAATTCAAGTTCGGAAATTCTCATTACACACGCACTTGCTACACACAAATGGAAAACAATGGAATGCTTAGAAACACTGTTTTGAACTTCCATCATTATTATACTTTCAAACTTTCTCTAACTCACTGAGTGACAGCCATATACTTTATAGTAAGACATCTAGTTAGTATAGACTTGTATAGATTATTGTATTTAATCATCATGTCATAAAGCAATCCTTGTCATAAATACTGTCTGTAATTGGGTTCTAAAAGCCATCCTTTACTAACCAGAACCCAAGATCCTCATTCATTTTATTTTGAGTCATTTTTGTTTTAAATTGAGCTATGAATCAGAGTTCCAATTTGATTAGCATAACACCTCCCATGAAACGAAATGAGCAGACCCATCCTTCGTTTTGATTGCCATGGTAGACATCATACTTCATGGGGTTCCTCCATGTGTTCGTTATATCAGTCGACTCAACTCAGCGTACATCCATTCCTTTGGCTTCAGGGAGCTCGGAAACTTGACAGCACTATATAGCCTTCTGCACGATGCTAGCCTGTGCCCATTTATCAGGTCTTATTAACTCTACTGATAGTTCTATCACGCAGAGATACTGTTGCTTTCTTGGCAAGTGAAAATACCTCCCATATTGACATGCCACATTAAATCTGCCATCAGATAATCTGTTTGCTCTTCTCCAACAGCAGTAGCTGGTGTGGGCGAGGTCAGATGTATGCCTGTGGTGTACAGTGCTGAGGGACGCCTCTCTGGTGACACTACCCTGAGGCCAGCACACACACACACACACACACACACACACTCATACTCATACAAACACACACACACACTTCTCTTCACTTCACTTCTCTCACCACAGCTGCAGGAAAACAGTGTGTAATCAGCATGGCTTTCATCATTTAAAACAATAACATCCTCAAATGTGTGATTACAGTTTTTCTTCTCTTTTATTTGCTTCCTTCACTCTCGTTTTCTCTCTTCTTTCTATCTTCCCCATCCCTTCTTTTCTTCCACTCCCCATCTTTTTTTCTATGTTCCTCTCTCTCTCTCTCTCTCTCTCTCTCTCTCTCTCTGTCTCTCTCTTTCGCTCTCATCAGGGAGATGTGTCCATAGATTGATTGGGCCCTTTGCCACCTAAAGCTGTCTGCCGTAACCTGCCCAGGGGGGTTCTGGGAAATGGCCTGTGCTTTATGATATGACAGATGCACCACATTCTCATTACAGCACTGAAGTTAAGTGTCAAGGTTAAGAGCTTCACTTACTGTGCTCTGTCCCTGCAAGTCCAGGTCTGCTAGTCAGACAGTGTGAAATAAGGCAATTTGCTATGCTATTGAAATAAAAGTGAAAAAAAAAAGTATTTGTAGGCTTTCTGTTTGTATCTCTACTTAATTGTTTTTCACATTACAAAATGAAACTATTGACTGAAAAGATTGCTAAATTAGTCAGTGAATGTATCATGTCAGATAAATGAAGGCTCATGTGATTAGACATGTCCCTGTTATCCATTAATGGGTGACTGTAACATGTGCATAATTCCTGTTAACTTCCACCCGGTCGTCCTCATGAAAACAACATCCATATGCATTGTGCCCTTGGGAGATTGTTGAACATCGCTGACTCCATCTAATTGCCTGCTGAGAAAGTGTTGTCATGTGAGAAGTCATACATACTGCCATTGCAGTTGCCTAGCAGCAGAAGCAGTCACCCTGAGAGTCAGTCTGCCATGGAGACCAAGCCTGGTTGCGTCTCCAATTATAACCTTAATGTTCGCGCATTGACAAAAATTCAAACTTTAATTTTCTCCATTATTGTCATATTCTGCACCTTGTGTTGCCTTTATTCTCCTCTATTATTGTTTCTTTGTTTCTTTGGTTGATGCCTGTCTGTTCCACTTATTTTCCGTGCATGTGACTTTTGTTCCAAACATTCTCATTCTCTTTTACAGTCAGCTGTCATTCCATGTGTTATGTCCTAGGTCTTTGAAGACCAAGCAAGAGGGCCTTAAAAGGATCGAAGGAAGCCTCCCTTTCCCTCCTCTCACCATGAAAACTCTGTTAATTGGTGACGGGGAGAGTCGCAGTAATCAACTGGTCTCAGAGTAACACGGGGAGACAGGCGAACCTTTCCGTTCGCCTTTGTGCTGGCGAGTCAAACAAAAGCGCCAAGCTGTCAGCAAGCTGCATGGCACAGGGGGTGTTTCTCTACCAACTGGGGAGCACCATCACCACCAATTAAAGGCCAAGTCACTCACAACAAGGTAGAGGTATGGCAGAGCTGGGTGGCGGACAAATGGTGGTTATCTCTCTCTCCCCTCTCTCTCTCTCTCTCCTCTCTCTCTCCTCTCTCTCTCTCTCTCTCTCTCTCTCTCTCTCTCCTCTCCTCTCTCTCTCTCACTCTCTCTCTCTCTCTCTCTCTCTCTCTCTCTCTCTCTCTCTCTCTCTCTATATATATATATATATATATATATATATATATATATATATATATATATATATATATATATATATATATATATATATATATATACATATATATATATTTCTTGGAGCTGCACTGCACACACACTGTTGACAAATTTAGTCTGCAGTACCACAAATGCCATCCAAGGATATTAATGACTGCTGAATGAAGGGCCCATTAACAGTGCTCTAATTCCCCAGAGGATACCATGGTTACCTCGGCACTGCTACCAACTATTGTTTGTTGATCAGAATACCCATAAGAGGGAGAGAGAGAGAGAGATGGATAGAGCAAGAGAGAGAGGGTGTGTGTGTGTGTGTGTGTGTGTGTCTGTTTTATGAGTGGAGAACATGCTGTGTTTTATCTCCTCACTCTCTCTCTCTTGTTCCCTGTTTATCATTACCATACATTTCTGGCCCATGGCTTTACTATATTTAAAGAGCAACACTATGGAAAAAAACATAGAGCGGGAGGATCTTGTTTATTGCCCTGTTCTGTGCTACTTTGGTGTTTGCTACACTTGCAAACACCAAAGAAATAGGCATGTGTTGGTGGGGGTGAGGGGTGATATGCTTAATGTAATATAGTATTTTAAGGTAGAGAAATAGACATGTGTTGGTGGAGGTGAGGGGTGATATGGTTAATGAAATATATTATTTCTCTTCTCCCCCTCTTCACCCCTCAGAGTTTCTACTGTGCACCATTATCTGTCTGTTTCTTACGCTTTTATTTTTATTTTTTACTTTGAGAGTTATTCACTGCATCTTAATAATTAAAATAGAAAATGGAACTAATGAAGTGGGGTATATTTTAAGCATTTTAAGAAGGTTACAATGAAACACTGGGACAGACATGGACACACACAATTATAGTGGAGGCTCCATCAAGCATGTCTCCTGTCTTCTGAGTGAACGGTGCTCAATCTACATCAGAGCTCTGTGACAGCTCATCGACACCTTTTCAAAAATCACAGCCAGATCTGAGACCAGACTCTTTCTCTCCCCTCTATTAAAGTCAAACACCCCCGTAGCTTTAATGGACTTCAGAGGCTTTAGACAGAAAAGTCATTGTCTTCCCTTTTCATTTTGCCCTTGGTGATAGCACAGCAAGAGCATTCCCAAATACTATCCAGAAACCCAACGGTTGTGAGAAGATGGCCACAGGGATGAGGAGGGGCATGTGGAGGAAGAGGTGGACGTGGAGTGGCCGGGGTGCTGGGGAGAGAGATGAGAAGGAGTTTTGACACTGAGGATGCTGATAACAGGTCAGTTGTTCCGTTCGGCGGAAATGCCAGCCAGCAGCGTGACCTCTCCGCATCTGCCCACCCGTCCGTCCCTGCCACCTGAGAGCAGACCCCCTTGCACATCAATTATCCATGACAACACAGAAATAACAGCCAGCGCCACGGCTGCAGACCTTAGCACAAACTAGAGCGCTCATGCAGCCATACAAAGGGAGGGAGCGGTTGAGCCTCGAGTAGACTCCCCAGGCCATTTGGTGTCGACCCCCCGGCTATTTGCAGCGAGCAACGAGTTGGTTTTGTTTAGGAACTCTATGCAGGGGTTACAGAATCTCTCTTGAGTAATGCCTTATTGTTCAGGGAGGCAGTGCTTACAATTATGTCTTTGGTGTTCTTATGATAGATCACCAGTGCTGGCTGCCTTCTGAGCAGAAATGAAATTGCCTGTGCCTTACTGGGACATTGAAGTCTAAATGCGGTGGCTTGATAGTGTAACTTGGAGTGGGGAAATTGAGCTCAAGTTGGCGCGGCAGACCGGTGGTGCACCAGACCTCTTAGCTCATTGCATTGCCCAAAGTCCCAAGGTCCATGTACCCTTGGAAATGAAAAAAAAGTTGCTTTAACAGAGTCCATCAGGCATGAAAAGTCGGTCAGAGAACCCCGGACTGCTGTACGGACGAATAAAGGCTGCCACCTCCGAGTTCAATTTAAACCGGTGACAAACGCATCCTTTATGGCACCTTCACAATGGAAAGGTCAGCTCATGCTATCGTCTCGCTTGATCTGCTCTCTTATACCGTGGCCTTTGTCCCCTGCAGTGGACGAAAATATAGCTAGGCCTACTATTGGAGGTGGCTCGCTTGACAACAGTGAGTGTGATCTGGACCTAGGTTATTATAGTTGCTAGTATCAGCGCTATTCTGGCTCCCCTCTCTCCCCATGGGTGTCATCGTATAGGCAGATGGAGCTGGGTGGCAGTGAGCAGAGCAGCACTGAGGCAGGACGTATGATGTCACTCTCAGGATGCTGGGGGCTTCACCTTGTTCCTGTGCATGAGGCTGTCATCTTCACGGACACACTAGGTTGGTGTGTCGGGATGGGCGGGTCAGCAAGGTGGCCACTGACAGAGAGATTTCTGTGTCGGCCAGTTCACTGGGTGATACCTGGAAAGGCCCCCAAATCTGAAAAGTCAAAATGTTTGTGTGCCATGTCCTTCAGATTAGCCAGACAGACAGGTGTATACATTCGCTGCACAAGCTACAGAATAAAACTGTGTGTAATTGTTCAATTACCAACTGATTACCAATTCTTTTGAGATATTTCTAATTATCAGAAATTAATAAATGAATGGAAATGATCATACTCATTGTTGAGTTAAACACAAAGTGTTTGGGGAGGAAACATCACTTCATTGTAGGCTCACATTTTCAAAGGCTTATAGTGCCATCTAGTGGTGTACTGGTTGACAAGACAGCCTGAATCACTGGACTGCCAAAGAGATTTTTCTTAGATAGATAGATAGATAGATAGATAGATAGATAGATAGATACTTTATTGATCCCCAGGGGAAATTCAAGGTCTCAGCAGCATACATACAACACAAACACATTCTTTAACAGCAGAAAGAGTAATTAAAGTATATTATATAAAAACACAACTAAGCAGTAAGGACAGTAGAAGATAAAGAATATGCTAAATATACTAAAATACAAATTATACTAACACTTAATACAATATATAAAAATATACTAAAATACAAATTACAAAAATACAAATTATACTAACACTTAATCTAAATCAATTCTAAAAACAGTATCCACATAGTGGTGATTAATAAATCAGAGGCGCTTGCAATGACTGAGGCAGGGACTGAGCCTGTGATTCTCTGTGCATAGTAAGGTATGGTAAGGTGCTCTAAGGTGCTCCGTGTGAATGAGTGTCATGGTGGTAATGCAATGGTGATAGTGGTCATGGTGATAGTGCAAATGAGTAAGTCAACAGTGCAACAATGCAGAAAGAAAGTAAAGTAAAGTCTATATATCTATATATTTAACTATTTAAGAAAATCTATAAGTGTGGCCACAGTTCGGCTGTGGCATGGAGGGGGGGGGGGGGGGGGGGGGTTATGCATATGTGCTAATGTGCTAATATAGCACGCAAACAGTGAGGTATAAAGACATAAAGACAGTGGTACAAGTGGCTAGTGTGGACAGACAGTACCAAACATGGAGGGGATGAAGAGGCAGACAGACTATGCAGAGAAGTCTATCTCTCCTCTTCCCTTAAGTGAGGCATTGAACAGTTCAATGGCCCTGGGAACAAATGACTTTCTCAGTCTGTCAGTTGTGCAAGACAGTGAGCGAAGTCTCCAGCTGATCAGGCTCTTCTGTTTAACAATAGTGCTGTGGAGTGGGTGACACTCATTGTCCAAGATGTTGATCAGTTTGTTCAGGGTCCTTTTGTCAGATATAAGTGATACACTCCAGTTCAGCTCCCACTACAGAGCCAGCTTTCCTTACCAGCCTGTCAATTCGCCCCACATCCTTCTTCCTTGTGCTTCATCCCCAGCATACTACTGCATAGAAGAGGACGCTGGCAACAACAGACTGGTAGAACATCCTGAGGAGCTTACTGCACACATTGAAGGACCGCAGCCTCCTCAGGAAGTACAGCCTGCTCTGCCCTTTCTTGTAGAGTGCATCAGTGTTGGCTGACCAGTCCAGTTTATTGTCCAGGTGGAGACCCAGATACTTGTAGGTGCTAATCACCTCACATTGACCCCATCAATGTGGACTGGTAGCAGAGTGGGCTTAGACCTGCGGAAATCCACCACCATCTCCTTGGTCTTTGAAGTGTTAAGTTGAAGATGATTGAGTTTGCACCATTGCACAAAGTCCTCCACCAGGCTCCTGTACTCCTCCTCCTGCCCGTTCCTGATACACCCCACAATTGCAGTATCATCAGAAAACTTCTGCATGTGGCATGACTCGGTGTTGTAGCAGAAGTCAGATGTGTACAGGGTGAACAGGACTGGAGAGAGCACAGTTCCCTGTGGCGCTCTGGTGCTGCAGATCACAGTGTCAGAGAGACAGTTCTTCAGTCTGACGGTCTTCAGTCTGATGGTCGCTCGGTCAGGTAATCTGTAATCCAGGTGACCAGGTGAGCGTCCACACCCATCTGTAAGAGCTTGTCTCCGAATCTGAGGGGTTGGATGGTGTTAAAAGCACTTGAGAAATCAAAGAACATGATTCTCACAGCACTTTTCCCCTTGTCCAGGTGGGAATGTGTCCTGTGTAGAAGATAAGTGATGGCATCGTCCACGCCCACTTTCTCCTGGTAAGCAAACTGTAACGGGTCTAGTGCATGGCGTACCTGGGGTCTGAGCATGCCTAAGACCAATCGCTCCATTGTCTTCATCACATGTGATGTAAGAGCGACAGGTCTGTAGTCATTAAGCTCACTAGGGTGTGGCTTCTTAGGGACAGGGGTGAGACATGATGTCTTCCAGTGTTGGAACTTGTCCAAGGCGTAGGCTCAAATTGAAGATGTGCTTCAGTGGTTCCCCCAGTTCAGCAGCACAGGCTGATTGCTTTGATGCAGCAGTCAACTCAAACTCCACATTTTCAAACCAGTTAACACACAGACTGAAACAGTGGCACTCATGGTCAAAATGATACATTATACCTGCAATACAGTACAACACAACTTGTACTGTATAGTCAAATCACTGTTCACTTTCAATCAGTCATTACACACTGCCCAACAAAATGCAAAACACCGTTCTCAAATTGAGGAGTTTCAGCCTTCATTTTTGCTATGGCAGCCATTTCTTCTCAATTTGTATCAGAAAAACTATGGAAAGACAAAATGTGTTGAAAAAAAAAGAATTGTATTCATTCTTCCCAAGATGTAGCTACCATTGACATGTAGGAGAGTAAGCACCTGGACAAGACACATTTCATACACTGAACTACAACTTGTCATTTTTCATTGAAATAGACCTATTGTATAGTAAACACTTACACTTGTCAGCTTTTGGACTGTTATCTTCACCAAATAGGCAATACAGTACTTTCTCTACTGTAAATGTGCCTTAGATCCATACTTGCAAATAGTAACACAGAACAGACATGGTATCTCTTATGGATAATGAATGATTGCTAATTGAAGAATTGTGCAAAGGAGATTCACATATTGACATTACAAGTTCATTAGTTTGCAAGCAGTATCTATTAGTTGTGAATATATGTTTTCCACAGAAATATTCCGATGGAGTATGGCGTCTTTGAATGAGAACTGTGTAAATGTTTTGAAAAAGGATGTGAAAAATGAGTTAAACCAATGAAAATGTGTTAAATCATTTGCATGGTGAAGCTCAAGGTCAAGTGGATCCCAGTTTCACAAAGCGTATCAAAGCAATCGAGAAAAACTGTAACATGCCAGTTCAATTGACCAAGGTATTAGGATTTTCTCTTTTTTATTTTATTATGTATTATTTTATCTGTTAATTTTATGTGTTCCCCTTTATTTGTGTATGCATTTAAATTGAATGTCCCTTCCCTATTGCAAATTCTTCAGTTTGAGTCAACTCCTGTTTCAAATGACAAATTCACAATAAAAATGAAGTGACGACTTGTCCCAACATAAGGTGAGTGGGGAACTGGTTACTTTTAATGGACCAAGGAAGGAGTCACATGCCCTGCACTTGGCTATATATTTAAAGGAATTTATTGTAGAGTGGAGCTGTCTAAGCAATTTTTCTTTCTTGGCATAATTATGTGAGGACAGTATCACCATTTTTTGCAGTACTGGTCCTGTTCCCCAAACAATGTAAGAACTGAATCTCATCTGACCTTTAATAAATCACAGGCATGCGTAAAAGATGTGACTTAAATTCAAGGGTCAAATTCAACATGAAATATATAGTTGGGGCTTTTGTTCAGAGTCATACAGCTTGGTTGATTTTTATGTTGTGCTCCATCTATGTCTGGGGTTGCAGTATACCGGCTCATGTTGTTGATACTATGAAGGTCCATGGTTATCATACCATGTACGTATGTGTCATGTTATCGTGATAGAAAAATTGCAACTGAATGGACATTAAGTGGCCAAAAGAGGAAGCACATCAAACATGTTTGCCCATCTTTGAGAACACCATCCGCAACCATGTTTGCCCATCTTTGAGAACACCATCCGCAACCATTAGCTTATAAAATGTAGTATTGAAATCTGTGATTTCTGAATAAAACAAACAGACTCGCTCATGCAATATACCAATATGCATATGCAAGAAATACAATATTTTTTAAATAATAAATAATATAATAAATAAATACACTGCACTAGACTCTACTGCAAAAATGCAGTATTTTGGACATGAAACTGCATTGTATTGCTTTGGACTTCAGAAAAACTGTAAACGGCAGATTTTTGTCCTATAACTGCAGGTATTTTTATAAGGGGTAACCAGGATGTTTTCGGACATTTCATAATGCTGCAACCTATGTGTAAAAAAAAGCTCAATGTAACTGGAAGCCTAACATGTCCACACACAAAGCTTCTTATCATGGAGTGCAAGACTACACGGCCTAAAAGTAAAAGCAACAATTTCATAGGCTAGTGGCTGGTCAATCAACCTTCTCAAAGCTTTCAGACCGATTATGTAGAAGAGGGTATTCTGGTAGCCTAGGCCTACTACAGGTTCTCTTCAGATTGTCACATAACAAACAGGGTTATGTGTCTTTAACAAAAACACCAGCAGGGGGCGGGGCATGTGAATGTATCCCGGAAGAAATAGCAGTGTCAACTGAGGAGCCAGCATAGAGCTGCATGATGGAAAGGCCTGTCCTACAACTGCAACTTTAAACTTGGCAAGAAGCAACATTTCCCCCTTCTCGGAATATTACCCGTAACGTGAACCATTCACATAGTTACTGATGGATTGTTTTGCTAGATGGCGTCAGATAGCGCTAGGGATATGACAAATTCTTACAACCAAGATTTGAGCAATGGTCTCGAGAATGTCCCAGTTAGAATTGACTGCAGCGGTGTTGGTAAAGCGGAAATTCCCAACTTCCAGGTAATATTTCTGTTTCTTTCTTCCAATTTAATCTCTTGTAGGCAGGTTAGTAGGACAGGTAGACTGGTGAAGTGAGAAAGTAGCCTAGCATTATCTTTCACCACCAGATGGCAGCACATTTCTACGGTCTTCGTCTTGCTGGTCAGTAGGCCTATGGCGAGCCCTACTGGCAGAGTGTCACCATGTTCTGTTCTTGAAACACAGTGAATAACTGACTAATAGTTGTGCACGAACAAGGATAATACAAGCTGAGGTGTTTTCCTCTCCCCAGCCTACTAATTGTTGGACAGGTTTTGTGAAATTTGCTTCTCAGACAATCAGAAGTAGGCTAGACTGTGAATGTGCTATTTCCCCCTTTGCTTTAGTACACACCTGAAAATGTCCCAGGGCCTGGCTGCAGCAGTGACCCAACTGAGATCACCCTTCCTGGATGCCAGTGCCACACGCACTCCTGCCAGAGCGAGAAGTGCCAGTGTCTGCAGCGGTATGGTCCAGCATACAGCGACCAGCAGAGGCTACAGGGCCGTAGGGATGCGGAGAGTGGCTACTCCAGGCCTGTGTTCGAGTGCAACGCCCTGTGCGACTGCAGCGAAGACTGCTCCAACCGTGTGGTGCAGAGAGGAGTGGTTTTCAGACTGCGCGTGTTCCTCTCAGTGGACCGTGGGTGGGGTGTGCGCACTATGGACGCCATACCACACGGCGCCTTTGTGTGCGAGTATGCCGGCGAGGTGATTGGCTTGGAAGAGGCTCGGTCCAGGCAGCTCGCTCAAGGACCGGAGGACATGAATTACATCATTGCCGTGAGGGAGCATGCCGGTCAGGGTAATGCCAGGGAAACGTTCGTGGACCCCTTCTCCAGGGGCAACGTGGGACGCTTTATCAACCACTCGTGCCAGCCCAACCTCTTCATGGTACCAGTGCGTGTACATTCTATGGTGCCCCGATTGGCCCTGTTTGCTGTGCGGGACATTGTCCCTGATGAGGAATTGACATTTGATTACACTGGCAGGTACAACAATCAGGCTTCAGAGACCGCAAATTCTGACCAGAACCATCTGTCAGAGCAGAGCAACCAAGGAGAAAGTGTCAGTTCCCTGCAGAGGAAACCCTGTTACTGTGGAGCAGTGAACTGCACACGGTACCTACCTCTGGACATCACTGTTCTCCACAGTTAGAGAAGGACATTACTGAACATCACTGTTCCCCACAGTTAAAGAGGGGTCATCATTGTAGTCCACACAAGCACACTTCACATTCTACTTTGTTTTTCAAACCATGGCCCCAACTGTGCCAGTTACTTTATGAGTTTAGATAAAACTGTTCAGAAAGTTGAACTGTAGTTAATTAAATGAAGAAATGCTCAGATGTTTCTAGCATCTTGCAGATTGTCCTGCAGGACTGGAGCTTCGGCAGTACGAACGATATACTTTTTACATACCACCATCATGCGATCCAATTCCATATGCCATGCGTGGTGCCATGGGCTATTGATGCCAATCTCCCTAGCTGAGGGTTGCCTCCCTACTTCCCTCATTGGCCAGTGTCATCATGTTTATCCCAAGAGAGTATTGAGGAGAGATTTGCTTCAGAGATGTTTAAACATACCATACCTGCTGTGGTGAAGCCATTTTATTTTTGAAAAGAGGATGGGTATCCATCAGGTTTTACCTAGGTGACTTTTGTTGAGTGCTTATGAATATGGATTATGCATGGGAGGTTCAAGGCTATGCTGTAAATTGGTTGATTTCCGCTTGCTTGTCAGTTGTCAGTTTCAGATGCGCACTGGCCCTTTAAGATCATCATAGATCATTTGCACAGGGTCCATGTCTCGGGAGAGGCATGCAATTAAAAAGAGCCTGTGGGTGCGTCTATATAGGAACAGATCTCACTCCCCGGCCTCACAGAGGGGCAGACGCGACCCACTTCACCGTACGGCACTCTCAGATCGGGCCCCTCTCCTCAAAAAAGTGCCCCACATTCAGTCTAGACCTGCTTTCATCTTTCTCATTTTATTAATACCCACATTTGGGTTAATTAGTTCGGAGACCATGTTCCGGGCAGAATTGAGAGCGGAGCGGAGTGTCAGTCACGTTGACGAGAGGCAAGCAGAACGGAGCGAAGCGGAGTTTCATCCATCTCACACCAGAGCAGATGGGCCGCCTATATGTGAACTCTGTGAAATTCTTCGATGCTAAGAGATCCACCACAAGTTTTTCAGGGTGTAAATGAGCTGTATGCTCTTCAGCCCCAAGCAATGTCATGTCATGACACAGAAAAGACATTGTGTCCCAAGAATGTTGGAATGTGAAGTGACGGCACAAAATAAAACATACACATTTGTAAAGATTGAAAAAGCATACGCTTTATATATATAGTCGAAAGGGAACAAGTCATGTTTCTTGTGAATGCTTCGATAAAGAACCAAGTGTGATGCCATGGTAGTTTTAATCTTTTTCAGCAGTGCTTGCTATAATATTTCTTTTTTCACATTTCCTCCAGGTGGAATGGCCTCTGTCTATTTGAGAACCGTATGATAAAGATTGTCAGTGCTAATGCTAGTGCTAATCTCCTCTTTGACCTGCCAGCCATCGGCTCAAGTCCTCAGCTTTTCAGTGTGTCCTCCTGTAGCACACGAGAATGTTGGGACTGCCACGGAGGTCGAATGCTGTTTTTGTCTTATGACTCATGTGATTTGTACGCTCTCTCACAAGTCTCTATGGCAACAGAATAAGTGATATTGACTGTATACCCATCACAGTGTGCTGAAAGAGAGATGTGTTTTACTTTGAGTGTTACAGATCAGAATTGGAAATGTGGCATAAACATAAAGCAATCACCTGCCAAAGACTCTTCTCTCATGCCTTGCGGAAATTAGGCATTGCTGCAGGCCACTTAGTAGTGACTAACAAGGTTTATCTCACAATCATAATAAAACTTCATGTGTACCATATCTTAGAATGTCATAGAGAGTGAATTATGGAGTAATGAGTCCCAGGGGTGTAAAGATGGTTATGTAATCTAAAGTAAATGATCGAGTAGTTATGAGACAGGCAACTGTGGTTCACTTGGTGGCATCATCAGATAGATACGATGTCTTGGTATAAAAGTAGGGCAGTATTTTATTTAATCAGTGCCCTACAAGCCTCTATGTGTGTGTGTGTGTAGGCTACAGACCGTGGAGGATGTTATCAGATCAGTGGAATTTAAAGGAATATTGTGCTCTATTTTTTATGTTCCTTGGCTTCTTGAGACTACCAAGAGATTTCTCTCACCATAGATGAAGGAGAATAGAACAAGAGAATGTCACTGTGGCCTTGATAGAAATGTGTGTTTCAGTGGTGAATGTTCTTTGGATAACAGGGACATCATTTGGGAAAATGAAGATTTAAAGCATATTTCTCCAGGACGCTGCCAGTACAAACTTTTGCAGATATATTTGGCATTGTGTCATCATGAATGTTTTAATCCTTAATGATATGTACATGATGATACAGGTACAATTCCTTGCATTGATATATCACATTAGCAAAGGCTTTTATCCAAAGCAAGTGAAGAACAACATTCAAGCTACATTGCAATATAGGTTGTTTCACAATTAACTTTTTTAAATATCTGTATTTATGGTTATTTTGTTTAATCTATATCCGTTGAATGATAAAAACATGTTTCATGCCAACTGGTCATTGAAAATATTTAGATACTTCCAATTCTATGTTGGAGTGGACAAAGGGAAAAAAGGGTGTCAGTATGAGGCTAACTATTTGTAGTGTTTATTATTGTTCCTTGTGTTAACATAATTTACTGTAAGTAATTGACTGGTTGAGTAAGTTGAATCATCATATATACAGGACATTTTATAGCATATTTATCGAATATGTGTTGGAGTGGACAATTTGTCAGTTGGACAGTTTGACGGACGGAAAACATTAGTGGTTAGGTTTTTAAGTATGGTGATGTCATTTGTTGGTAGGTTGTTGCTTGATGCATATTTAGAGCATTTCCTCTGCTAAATAAGTTCAACCAGTTTAGCTATATTATTTATTTGTAATGTATGTTTGACGGAAATCAGGCCTATATTTCAGATATCCATCATTTTTTGTTAAAATGTTGATAATTCTGCCCTGTTTTTTACATAAATCCAATGCCCTAGTGTGATCCAGTTTTCTGCCCACAGTATATATACTCTTTTGATCCCATTTGGGAAACTTGGTCTCTGCATTTATCCCAATCCATGAATTAGTGAAACACACTCAGCACACAGTAAACACACAGTGAGGTGAAGCACACACTAATCCCAGCACAGTGAGCTGCCTGCAACAACAGCGGCGCTCGGGGAGCAGTGAGGGGTTAGGTGCCTTGCTCAAGGGCACTTCAGCCATGCCTACTGGTCGGGGTTCAAACCGGCAACCCTCCAGTAACAAGTCCGAAGCGCTAACCAGTAGGCCACAGCTGCCCCACAGTAAAGTTTTGTTAATATGATGTGTTTAAGTGGTGTCGTTTAAAAATAAAACATCATTTTTTAGGTGCTACTAAGTCTAGCTAGTAATAATACCCCACAATTATCCACCATAATCACATAATTTGAGATACACAGACGTGTAAGTAGAGAATAATAAGGCCGTAATTACCCTGATTGTGAAACTACTCTCATGGTGACTGACATTGTGGAGGAGGTAATGTTACTATAGGTTACAGTATTACCAAGCTAATCAAAATAGTCCTGTGGGAGCTCAAACAGATTCTATGAATTTAAAAAGTATGGCTGTTGTGTCAACAGCAGTTACCTATTAAAGAAATTTACAGCACTTCAGTTAATGCATCTCTGAATTTCGGGACAGCACCGCAGAATCTCATGCCACATATTTTGACTGATTTACACAGAGTGGTTTGGTGTTTTGATAGACTGACCAGTCTGGCTATGGGATATGGAATCAGGAAGTGTGCCATGTTAGAAATGGAACATGTCTCTGATGAGGAAACAGGTGCTGTTAGCTCCATTGCTACTGACAGTCCAGCGCTGAAATTAGAAAGGACAGAGTGTGACCACCCAGATGTGAGCCGTGCTGTCAGAGCCACAGCTGGCCTGGCGTCTCCACTGATTACCTCTCTGAGAGATATTATATTTAGAGGTTTTCTTGTTATAGCTTGTAGACATCATGGCATGACTGTTTGATTGTTGAGATGGAAGTAGCCCAGCCTCTGTACAGAATAGTCTTTTTCTTTTTCTCTGTGCACCTTCTTTATTTTAAATGCATGAAATCACAAATAATAGCACAGTAATAAAGTAAAGGTTCCTTGGCTTAGGGGAAGTCTTCTTGGACAAGGAAGTTTACAGGAAGACATTATTTGAACTCTGTCTCTGATAAGTGACTTAATCTAATACTATTGTTATAAATCAGTGTTCAGACTTTGGGATTTTCATGACCTTCATATTTTAAAGATGTCTTGACCTTTGGGTTATGGTCACATGATCGCGTATGGTCGCGTGGATGAACCAAGGTAATGCCTTTAAGAGCACTATGCTAAACTTCGGGGAAGACGTGCCAAGAAAAGGGTGGAGGAGAATGACATTTTCCACAAAGCTAACATAAGTTTGCAGTTTTCATAAGCAGAGTGATTGTAGTACTATTAAGTATATATAGAGAAAAGTATTATTGATATCATGGTGCTACTCACAGTCTTCTAAAAGTGCAGAGGGGTTTTTTGACTGTGCGTTTGAATAATGTTCTATCAGAGTGGGCCCAATCCAGCTATATAATGAACTTCAATGCACCAATGAAGACAGATGGTGTTTGCAGTGTTGGAAGCCAATAACTGATCTTGATGACCTGAATCTGTTCTTGAATCTGTGAATCTAAAACATGCAGCCCAGCTAAATGTAGTTTGTGATGTGAACTTGCAATGCTTTGAACATTTTGAAATCACTGGAGTAAAATCGTGTTAATGAAATAGGCACCCTAAACATGATTTAATGCCTACAGTATATGAAATATGCATTTTATGAATACAATAAACTGGGTTCCTCTGTCTTGATTTGGGACATGTGGTCTATGTGCAGAGAGGAGTTTTGCAATGATTAACCCAGATCATATCCTCTTGCACAAGAGCCAAGTCTTACCTTATCAGTCCCTTTTGGCTGGGAATTGTCAAGTATCCATTTCATGACCCAGTTATGCTCTTAGCTAGAAATATCAGTTCTAGTCTTCTTCTGTCACCAGGAACTGTGCTGAGTCAGATGTTTCTCAGTCAATACTTTGGAAAACAATGGAGCATCTCTTCAGTGAAGTGAGAAAATGCCCTATGTCTTCCCTTTTCACCTGGCTGGTCTCAAAATAACCTCTGGTGTGCTCTCTGTGGCTGTACTAAGCTGTCAGCAATCCCATTATTGACGCTTTCATCACTGTAGGGCCACTTTACCGAATGAGATCAGAAGACCAATAATGTGAGGGCCATTTGCATCAATCAAACAGTTATTTATTTATATATTATTTATATTATTAATACTAATAGTAATAATCAAACAGGCCATCATTGTCAGCTCATTCATTTTCGGATTTCTGCACCTCTTTTCCTGTTTAGCCCAAGGTCCTCACAGGCCGGGGCTGTGTGGCTTGACTGCTCATAACTAGATTAACTGAACTTGGAGAGATTACTTGGCCTGCACCAGAAGGTTTGAAATATGCACTCTGCTTCACTGGTTGGTTTTGGGCCATTCTGTCTAGTAGTAGACAGAGCTGAGCATGACATGGCAGAGCTGAGGCGCGTGCAAGGGGAACTCAACGTCAAGCTGAAGGAGGCTAACGAGGACTACAGAAGGAAGGTGGAACAGAAGTTGCAGGAAAACAACTTGAAGGAGGCATGGGATGGCATGAAGATTATCACTGGCCTGAAGAAGAGCAGCAGCTCTGTGGAGGGGGACCTGGACAGGGCGAACCAGTTGAACCACTTCTACAACAGGTTTGACTGCCCTGCTCCAGCTCCAATGGCGGTGGTCTGTCCACCACCCCCGGCTGACAGACACTACTCTTGTTTGCGTGCCTGCCCTACCCCCACCTCCCAGACTCCCAGTCTATCCAGCTCTGCATCCCGGTGACACCCAACGACCTAAGCCACCATCACCTCACGCCCTGCCCCCGCCTGACGCCTCCTTGCCTGTGCCTGTTGAGGTGTCCGGCTGGCAGCCTTGATAGGGACATCAAGGAGGTGGTCATCCCCCAGCCCCCACCCCCACACCCCCTCAATACCTGTGCAACACTCACCTCCATCATCACAGGCTATCGTACCCCCACCATCACTGGATATTGCACCCCTCCCCCACATGGCGATCACAAACAATGAGGGATCACGGGCCTCTTCACTCCCTCCATGTTTGGATACTGTCTGTCCACTAGCCACTTTTTACCACTGTCTTTCTGCCTCACTGTTTGCGTGCTATATTAGCACATTAGCACATATACATAACCCCTCCCTCCATGCCACAGACGAACTGTGGCCACACTTATACCTTTTCTTAAAATAGTTATATATATAGATATATAGATATATAGACTTATTTTTGTACTGTTGCACTGTTGGACTTACTCATTTGCACTATCACCATGACCACTATCACCATTGCACTATCACTGTGACACTCACTCACACAGAGCACCTTACCTTACCTTACTATGCACAGAGAATCACAGGCTCAGTCCCTGCCTCAGTCATTGCAAGCGCCTCTTGATTGATTAATCACCACTTTGTGGATACTGTTTTTAGAATTGATTTAGATTAAGTGTTAGTTAGTATAATTTGTATTTTAGTATATTTAGTATATTCTTTATCTACTACTGTCCTTATTGCTTAGTTGTGTTTTTATATTATATACTTTTAATTACTTGTTGACTCTGCTGTTAATGAATGTGTGTGTGTGTTGTCTGTATGCTACTGAGACCTTGAATTTCCCCTGGGGATCAATAAAGTATCTATCTATCTATCTATCTATCTATCTATCTGATATCTATCTATCTATCTATCTATCTGACATATGAATCAGACCACCACTCTGTGGCTGACACTTCATCATTTCCCTCATGTACTTAATCCATATATTTGTCATACTACCACAGAACGTGATTGTGGCGGAAGTATAAAACTCAGTACACTTTGCTTAAACAGAATGACTGGATCTACACTAGCCTGAGGATAAGATATAGCACAATATATAAAAGAGCACAATATATAACATATATGTTTCACTAGTTGTACACTGTTAAAACTGTATGTGGCAAATAATTATCTCTGAATCTAAAAAGTCATTCAAATCAGTTTTTTTTATGTAGATTAACTTACATTGTGTGTGTGTGTGTGTGTATAGTATGTATGAGTTTTAGTTTTACACCCTGCCTGTGAGAAGAATCCCTCATCTAAGTAACAACCCAAGAGAATGTAGGAGACACATTTCCATGGTTACCAGCACATGGAGTAGGCTGCTAAAGAAGCATTGAGTAATATTACACTCCCAAGATGGTAGACTACCACTGTACCAGAGGCAAACTTGAATAATGTCAATACATTTTTTAAAACAGATTTTTTTATTTACAGACTGGATATATTTTGACATGAAAAGTGAAAAGAACAGTGTATTTCTTACACCCCTATACGCACATTTATCAGTCATGGTTACTGAATGTGCGATGCCTGTTCCCTTTGCACAAAGATTCACATTAAAGATAACAGAGGCAGGCGGAAGGCAAACACTGCAGCTGGCATAATGGTGGTTTTAGTACCATTAGGGTGCCAGTGGAACTGGGAACAGCAACCAGGGACAATAATTAGGAGACCACAGCAGTTGAACTAATAGGCACGTTTCCACTGGGAAAAGCAAACCTATTACGGCTGCATAATTGTATTTTATTTTTAGTGAGGTAGAACTCTTAGCCTGCAGGGCAGAGAGGCAGTGCCCATTATTTTGACTGCAGGGCAGAGGTGAGGGTGTCGCTCTTCGACACCTGCACCTGTAAAGTACAGGAGGATAAATGAACTCCCAGGTGTCTTACCTGCACAAAATGTGCTTTGTCATGTTCAGATCAGATCACATGTAAAAAAATGACATCTTGGTAACATGATTCGGCTTAAATTAGAAACGTCATGTCCATATGAAATCCTTTGACAATGGCCAATGGCAGCAACTATCCTGTGGGAACTATCCTGTGGGATCTGATCTGATCTGTTGCATTGTCATCAGATAGCCTCTGGCTACACTTTCATGAGAAGGTGCTATTTTGGTGGTGGGGTGGGCTGAAAGTCTACTGTAATAAATCCTTGTTCTTCCATATGTACCTCCACACAGGACGAGTCCAAGTGACTGTGGCAGGGGGAGTGTTTGGCTTCTCCTTTGGATCTAGTGCCAGAGAGGACAGGTGGTTTATGGCCTGTCACATCACTGCCTTGGCTTGCCTTATCTTTCTGATTAAAACAGTAGCCTCTTTCCCTCTCTCTCTCTCTCTCCCTCCCTTTCTCACTCATTCTTTTTCTCTCCCACTCTCACTCACTGTCACACACACGGTCACACACACAAACAAAAATTCTGACCTTCAGAGATGCATTTATTTTCATGATGCGGAAATGCAGTTGCTATTTTATATTCCTCTGTATGAAACGTGGGTGCTTTAGTACAGTACGTTGCACATTTGGATTTGAGTCACAGAGTAACTACTAGAGTAACAAGTGCATTTAATGTGTCCACGGGCACCATCAGACTGATGATCATCTGGAATACATTAATTACATTGTGTGAAATGTTGTTCTTGCTCAAACAGGAAGACTATTATTTCCATCATCATCCCACCTCAGCTACTGTAGCCTACATCCATGCTACAGCCTGGAGCCAGTACAATGCCATGGGCCTGCTTCCCACTCTGTGTAGTTAGCATTCCGCTAGCCTGTGTGTGCATGCGCTAATATCCCCTCTGTGTAGGGGAATTGGAATGACCGGCCGGGCTCCCCTGGCAGGGTCAGGGGCACATTCCTCTCGTGGCAGTGCTGCCACTGCAGCTTTCGGCCAGTGTGGGAGAGTAGGCTCTAATCCAGAATGCATCGCTACGGTGACACGGGTACAACAGAAGTAATGGCAGAATGGACTCTTGGGCACATAGTACTCTCTCTGGCAGTAGCCGAGGGTTAGTGAGGGATCGGTGGGGTTTTTGTTGTTGTTTTTTTTTTTAATGGAGGAGGTACTGTAACCTCAGTGCCCTTACCCTCATCCCCAGGAATGTGGTCTGAACAGGAGGGAGGACAAGTGCGGGTGTTTACCACAAGAGCCAAACAAGCCTGGGGCGGCACCACTAATCACTGGACAGACGGGCTTTAAAGCCAGACTCTCTTTGTGTAATATGATATTTACTGTATCAAGTGTGTTGTTTTTTCAGTCAGCCAACAGACAAAAAAAGTGGATGTTCTCTGTATATGAACATCTCTGAATCTGAAAATGTTTGCACATTTGATGAATGATGAGAAATGATGCTTACCTTAACAGTGCTCCAGAATCGCAGGGTTGCATGCATGTCTGAAATTACACTGAATATGATCACGCCCCTTCTACATTTTTATGTGGTCTTCCACACACACACACACACACACACACACACACACACACACACACACACACACACCCTTTACCAAGGCCTGAGATGCTCTTCTGATCAAAGTAGAGTACCGCCTGGCCTTTTAGTGTAAATTAGCCCATGAGTACCAGCTGGGATGAGAGAGGGTTTTAAAAAGAGAGGAAAAAAATACCTCACATATATTTGCATCTCAGAAATGGGTGAGGGAGCCATTTAGGATACAATTGTGAAGAGAGAGGCGGGTCTCACGAGAACAATAAAAGCACCTTTGTTTCCACACCGAATATCTGCTGCTCTTCCGAAAATCTATTTCTCCTCTAAATTAGCCACAGCTCACAACAAAATGATTTGCTGCAAATAGTGTTTTTGAATGTGTTCTTAGAGGACTGGAAAAAAAAAATACAACCTGTTTGTGAATGTTTGTCCTACATGCTGTTGTATAATTGTCAAATGTTTCCTAAGCACTGTGACACCACTCAGTTGAACTGCCACCATATCAGCCTCTTCAAGTGCAACCACTTGTTTGCATGAGAGGTGTTAACAGTAACAGCTGGCATCTGTTCTTACCCACTGTATTTTCATGGCAAGGCCACAGTGCCTCTGTTAGTCCCTAACACATTTACTTATTAGTGTAATGCATTGTCCATGTTCCTTATCCATAATCCATAATCAGACTTCACCTGGTTTTACAAAATGATGACATATACAGTATACTACTCTACTGTAAACAGACAAGAGGTTTGTGCACTGAAAAAACAGCTCTCCAAAGAGAGGAATCCAGCAGACATACTGTATGTGGCATTCAGATCTCCTCTGTTTCTTCTCTGAGAAAACCGAAATGAATAATGTTTCAATTAAGGTCTAACGGCGGTGGGCACAAACTAGTTTGGCCTTTTCATCAGGGAATGGTCTTAGGTTGGGCTACATATTCCTATTCAAGTCCATGCCAATGCCATCACTGAATGTGTTCCATTTCTAATGATTGAAAAACCAGAGCGTTCACGCTCTCTTTACTGGGCCAGATGCTAAAAAAGTAGATCACCCAGTTGGTTTATGGGTCAAAGTTGTACAAAGTTGAAATACATGCAATGAATGCAACCTCTGTTGACTTCTGATATTCTGAATTATTCATTATTGTGTCCTAGTAAAAACACCAATTATTATGAATTATGGATGAGATAAATAAATGCAATAAATTAATAACAATAATATTTTTTTTCTGAGATCACACTTTTAATCAGATCCAGTTTAGTGTGTACATATGAGTATGTAAATCTCAAGTGCTAACCTGTCAATCTGCTTTGAATGTCCTCAGTAGCTTCTCAGGGCAAGGTCAAATTGCAGAAACATGACAACATGAGTGGATTTAAGTCCAATCAATGTCGTGTTAACATAATTTCCTGTAAATATTCTCTGAGATTATGTATAATTCTTTGACGCAAAGTCTAGATTGGCTCAATTCTGTATGGTAATCCTGCCATTATATTTCTCAGTGGGAAACACAGGCAATCATTATAGCAATAATAGGAGTCTGACTTAGCTGACCATGTTGACATTTGTGATAAAGGGCCTAAAATGACCATCTTCAGTAGCCTAAATGGCAACGTTGACATGCTCAGCTGGGGATCTGCAATCTCAATTATGTTGAATTCCTCCTGTTTTTGACAGCAAGGCCATTGTACAAAATGTTGAGCATGAGTGCAGCATTGTCTATGATCCCCTCTGTGTGTGTGTGTGTGTGTGTGTGTGTGTGTGTGTGTGTGTGTGTGTGTGTGTTTCTGAGTTCAGCCCCTCTTAACTAAGAACCTTGAGTTTCAGTTCCATCACTGAATCTAATAGTATCATGTTGTTAGGAAGTAGCTTTAATAATATATATATATATATATTAATACAGGGATAAAATAAAAATTACTCTTTGTATTACTGTTTCTATACTGTTTACATTTATATAGGATATAGTATTGAACAATTCCATAGGCTATCCCAGAACAATGGACATTGATATAGGTGTCTCAAAATTAGCCAAAGAGGATGGACTGGAGTAAATCTCAAGAGCAATGCAACAAGAAAGACATATATAACAATAACAATTAAGCTGTTTGAATATTTCTAAATTGACATCAAGAATGGGCGACAAGCCTACATCTCCCAGAAACCATCACTGATTTATATGCAGCAGAAAAAGAAGGCGGATCTTTACTGCTCATGTGGAGGCGGTAAGAAGAGGAGTACACTGAAGTGTAATTTAACTGTAAACCAGGCGCCGCATATGACAACTCGGGATTCAGTATAATGGAATTAAACGTGGACTGTGTTGTGGACATTTCTCTTCGTTGAACGAGTTTCGCCTGCTGTCATCCCCTGCAAGCTCTTCATCTTGTGAAGGTAACGTAAAGTTTACCCGTAACTCAAGTCGTCTGGAGGTAAAGAGAAAATGAACAGCATCTTCATTCTACCTGGCTAGTCAACACTACGTTCATTCAAATAATTAAGTATTTATAACGTGTCTATTTGATTATTTAGTTGGTTGATGTCACAATTCTCGTAGCCACATTGTTTGCTTGACTGAAATGCATTTTCAGCAGATGAAAATGGCAGGTTGAGCTTAAAGGCGATAGACAGTGAAGAGCGCAGAAAAGTGAATTGATATCCAGCAGCAAGGGTGCCAATTGAGTTAAGCTAACTTGACGCTAGCCACGATTATTTCAACATATCTAAGAGAGTCAAGGTTACACTGAAACAGGCAACTGATTTACAATGTTACTACAATGTCAGTCCAGCGAAGCCTGAAATCAAATGTAACAATCAGCAAGTTCTCTCCGGACCCCAAGCAAGCAACGAACCAGGTGGAAATAAAATGAGAACGTAGACGCCTACATAATATCTGTTCTCCCTTTTTGAGATCTTCGTGTTTGTGTTTAGTGACTGCTAATGTAGCAGATATTGATAACAATATCAATGTTAAGGAAGGGATAGCATTGCTTGCCTTAACCAGGGATTTATAGAGGCAGCAGTCGAGCGAGGTTCGATAGGAGCACCACCGCTTGTACAGTCAGTAAGTCAGCCGATAAGCCCTTTTGCGGCCTCCGAAAATAAATTATGCCACCTTCAGCATGTAGTAATCTGAACGAGCCTAGTGGTTTTGTCGGAGGGGGCACACGAATCAATGTAAATATCAGAGCTAACGTGGTGACATAAAGTTAGGTAAAGAGACACACTGACGCTCCTTAAAAATATTAGGGGGAAGTGGTCGTGCAGCATCTTGATGCTTGTAAGTGACGCGTCGCCAAGCATGTTGTCAAACTTGCAAGCACTGTCTGCGGGCAATGTGTTATGCTATCTAAGGCCTAAATGAGTAGGCTATGTTCAAGTCTTCAACCCTTGACAGTTCCGCCGTTAGGGTCACATGAGTGTAAGTTTAGAGAGGAGCAGCATATTTTCTCCTGAATAGGAATAGTATATACTTTTCAGTTTAAGGTTATCAAGCATCCAATACACTCTAACCTTTGCTTAAGCTTTGACAGCACTAATGTTTTTTGTCGTCTTTCCATGTACATTCATTACACAAAACAGTTGTTATATGTTTTAAATGCACTAGATAGAAAGGTGTTGCAAAAGGTAAATAGGCTATTCACACTGATGATTAAATGAAGAATTTCAAAATTTCTACTGTGTTGACTCTGTTGTTTGTCAGGTAGCAAACTTTTCTACAACCCTCTATTCAGCCTTTGCAGAATGAACGTGCTCTCCACATTGGCACAATAGCATGTTGTTATGTGGTCTTTACAGTGACAGTGATATATGTCTTATTTTGTTTTCCAAAGAAGCACAGTACAGGAGATGATCATTCTTCTTCTTCAGTAGACAGTTAGTAAACACGACATACAACCAATGTCCCAGATAGAGCACATTTAATAGGCTGCCCAAAAGTTATCCTCCTGTTCCTAACCAAACAAAACAAAACAAAAACGGTGCAAGTCTAAGTTGGTGATCACATCCTCTTGATGTCCTTTGCTGACCTATGCATTAGTGATCTGACATCTCACCTTGCCCTTGCAGGTGCAGTCAAGCTTGGAGAAAGATGTCGGACAAGATGTCTAGCTTCCTCCACATCGGGGACATCTGCTCCCTGTATGCGGAGGGCTCCACAAATGGATTTATCAGTACATTAGGGTAAGTGGGAACACTTTACATGTCACCCTTGTCTTTGACCCCCCCCCCCCTTCCTCTCCCCCTCTTCCACTTCCACTGACAAGCACTGATGAACAGGGTGGTGTACTGAAAATGGGACTTTGCTAAATTGATATTCTGCATATAGCCCAAAGCAGTAGATGGCAGAGAAGTGGCTCCATGCATTGCACACCTGACAGGAAGGGATGAAGCTTCTGAATCAGCGTAGTTTAGCCGACGTGACCCTTTCCACACTTTTTTTTTCTGCTGAAGTCTATAAACTTTTCTGGTCTTTTTCAGTGTGGCGGTGCAGTAGCTGATGTATTTGTTGTGAAGTATCATAAGTGCTGTTCGGGGACAGCTCAGAAAAGATAGACAGGTTGATGGTGCGATAGAGAGAAATAGTGAAAGACTAAGAGAAACTGATGACCCAGTGGGAAATGAGGTGAGTGTAGTTCAAGCAGGAAAACAAAGGAGAGCATGAATGAGTGGGAAAGTCAAGAGGAAACAGAGTTACTGTGTAGTCAGCAAAGAGGAAGAGCCGCTGACTAGACTAGGCCATTGGTTACCTGTCAATTACAGAATTCATTTTAAAGTTTTACTTTTTGTTTTCAAAGCCCTAAATGGAATGGCACCACAGTATATCTGTGACCTTTTAAGTCCCTACTGTCCTTCTAGGCCACTGAGGTCTTCCTCACAACTTCTCCTATCAGTTCCAAAGGCAACCCTTAAAACTAAAGGTGATTTTTCTGTTGCTGCCCCTAGACTCTGGAACAATCTCCCTATAGAAATGAAGTCCTCTCCCACCATCAGTAGTTTTAAATCCAATTTAAAGACCCATCTATTTTCTTTGGCCAATAATGTCCATTAATTTCTCTCCTTGTTTGGTTGTTTATTTTTATTTTATTTTTTATTTATTTAATCTTATTTCTATTTCTTTTCTGCATTATATTAACTGGCATCTAACTTTACTGTACATCTTTCTCTTGGCCTATAGTAGTTACAGTAACCATATGTTTATTTTGATCTACAATCATAATCTGTTTATTATTATTATTATTATTATTTTGTATTTTCATTTATTTATTTGTATTTTTTTTGTAATTTATGTCTTTATTTTTTGTTTTTATTACTGTTTATTTTATTTCTAAGCACCTTGGGTCAATAACATTGCGTTTAAGTGTGCTATATAAATAAATATGACTTGACTTGACTGGGATGCTAACTGGGTGTGTGTGGAGGGGCGGAGTGGTGGTGGTGATGGTGGCAGAGAAGGAGGAGGAGGAGGAGGGGAGGAGGAACAGGTTGGTCGCGTTTGAACGCCTTTGCAGGCTAGGCTGCTCGGCACCAATTTCCTCTTTTTGCTCCTCCATGCAAAGTGTGTCGCCGGCACCTCGAAGGGAAATATGAGCATGAGGAGTCGGGCAGTGAGTGTGAAGGCCTACTGGCAGCTCTCCGTGCGTGTTCCTCCCCAGACACACACACACACACAGCTGTGGTCACATCACCGGAGCCGCAGAGCATGTCATTTGCTGTGTGCTGCTCTGTTGTCCTTGTTCAAGGCACACTTATTTCCCATCAACAACTGTGGCCTGCGTTCTACACACCCGCGGTCATAGTCACTGTGGGGATGGGTTTGCAAATTGGACACACTCTGGGCCCTTGATGGCTTCCATCAGCACAAGCGTGTTTGTGGTGTATCTCATCTCTCGAGAACGACAAGGCTGCTAACTGACTAGCCCATTTGATGGCATGATGATTAGACACACCCTTCAACTGAACTGGAGCTAGTAACTGATCATCATATTTGTATGTCACAAGCTCATCCCAAGCTTTTTTTTGGTGAATGGCATGTTCTTTTCTTTCTGTTAGTCAGTCTCTTTTTCTCTCTCTCATTTACTTTGCTACTTTTTTTTTCCCCTGGTCTACATCCATCCATCCCTCCATCCACCCCTCCATCCATCATGTCTGCCCGTGCTCTGCCCTTTTCTCAGTGCTCCAAACTGAACCTCTTAATCGCACTCTGCCACTTCCTGGCACATGCGCCCCTGTCCTCTCTGCCATGTCTCCCTCTTTCTCTCACCCTCTGTCACTCTCTCTGTCTCTCTCTCTCTGTCTGTCTGTCTGTCTGTCTGTCTGTCTCTCTCTCCCCCTCTCTCTCCATCTCTGTCTCGTTCGGTCTGTTGTCTTTCTCTCTTTTGCTTCCGTAGTAGCTTTACGTCACCCGTCCATAGCAACGAGCGCCCATGTCGCTTTGAAGAAACACCACCTTGGCAGTGTTCATTTGTCATGCCGCCTGGCTGGCACTGTTTTGCTCGGTAATCACCCCCCCCCCCCCCCCCCCCCAACCACCTCGCCCTCCCCTCCCTTCCTCCTCCCCTGCTGAAGATGAGCTGCTGGTTGGCATTGATTAGATCGGGTGGCAGGGGAAGGGGAAAGAGTGGGGCAAGGAAAAGGTGTCTATTTTTAGAAGCATTTGAAGACAAGGTGCTCCGTTGTGCTCTATGGCAATGACCTCCAAGTCACGAGCTTGCGCATAATATGGCCACCTGGGCCGCAGCTGGTCTGGGGTGACATGTGCGGACCTTGACTGCCCAGTAGACAGACTGCTGTTCAGAGGCCACGGAGCCAGAGGTGGGTAAATATAGCCCCTCTATCTATTGAGGCTGTCTGTCTGAAGCCTTTGCCACTGTGGTTGAGACACACAGGAAGAGACAATCACCCATCCGCACCGTTATTATGTGTTTTGGAAATTGCTACCTTTAATTTATGGCGCATGTTAGCTGACCCTCCCCAGCTCTTCACATATTTGCTGTTGCCTGTGTGTTATCGTGTCCAGTTAAAGCTAAATAGGCCTAGGATTTATAGGTTTCTGTACACTGGCAATCTCCACCAACAGATTATAGCCGATAGGAATGGCATCCTCATAGCAAAGAAAATCGCTGACGTCTCCTATGCAGTAGCTGCATCCTACACACAGTATAAGAGTGCTTACAGGGCAAAGGACACCAACCTTCTATATTTATCAGCCACATTGAACTCTATTAATGGATCTATATAAGTATAAGTATATATACTTTTTTGATCCCGTGAGGGAAATTTGGTCTCTGCATTTAACCCAATCGGTGAATTAGTGAAACACAAACAGCACACAGTGTACACACAGTGAGGTGAAGCACACACTAATCCCGGCGCAGTGAGCTGCCTGCTACAACGGAGGCGCTCGGGGAGCAGTGAGGGGTTAGGTGCCTTGCTCAAGGGCACTTCAGCCGCGGCCCACTGGTCGGGGTTCGAACCGGCAACCCTCCGGATACAAGTCCAGAGTGCTAACCAGTGGGCCACGGATGCGGATCTTGTGTTGGTTTTGTGAAAGATTCCTGTGACATGAATTGCCTTTGAAAAAAAAGCTGAGGCTGACTAGACTAGCTGATGTTCTCGTTCTGTTTAGTGATGCACGCACCGATTGGGAAATTATGGAGCCGATATCGGTGCAGATACAGTGTAACAATTTCACTGATAACCGATGCTGATACCAATATTTTTTTTCTTTGTTTCTTTACTTAGTTTTTGTTGTTAATTATGCCCTTTAGTAGAGTGGAAACAACAACCTTCTTAAAAGAATAGCTGAACCCTTTCCAAGTCTTTCAGGCCTTCATAGCACAGCATTTGCCTAGTGCAGAATTGATGCAACATAGAAACGAATACATACTGTATATCAGACAGCCACTGCCATCAGTGAATGTCATAAATTGCCCGATGGCCGATATCAGAAACAAAGCCGATGTTGGCTGATATATATCGGTGCATCCATAGTTCTGTTGCATTATTGTTTCAAGTTACACAGTGGAGTCTCTGGTATTATGACTTTAAAAGGTAATCAGCATCCTATAGCATTTGACTTGAGTGACATGTGGTAGTGCGTCAGTAGATACTAACTACAGTACTTCTGCAACTTAGTGTTAACCCAGGTCAGAACTAACCTGGCAATAGCCAGATGAATTTCGCTCCGCCTAGCTCCACTCATCCATCTGGAACCGATCCATTGAAGTGTTGCTTCAGAAGGCTGGGCCTAATCAAAAAATGCTTGCATATGATTGAATAAGCCACTTGTCCGTCATCTATTGACGTGCTACTTCAACCACTCACATCGAAGCCAACCCGTGACGCTAATAACAGACTCACAGTCGCTTCTACGCTATGTCACATCTATGAAACTCCCGCCCTGCGTCCTGATTGGCTAAACCATAAAGTTGGTTGGAGAAATCACTCTCAATGGAAGAGGTCCCAGATGGATGTGAGTGAAGCTAGGCGGAGCTAAGCGGAACGACATTCATCTGGCTAGGGTCAGGTTAGGTCAGAACTGTATTACTTGAAGAGATACAACTTTAGTGCTGATAACATCTAGAAAGTATTCAAACAGAAACCAATGTGATCATGTGTGCCGATTCATTCACACTGACTGTAAGTTACTGCCGAAACAGTCCGAAACTGTTACAGAACATGCTCTTAGAAGGGAGACTTCTCTTCTGCTGACCTTGGCTGAGTAGGGGATTTATGTGACTACACGGAAGTGCTCTCCTCTCCCTGCGTCTCGTCCACTATCAACAGTGGCACGTCTCAGACCCCAGGGGGTCTCTCGTCGTCTTCCATGAGTGCCGAAATGTTCCTCCCGTCAGCACAGGCCTTCTATCCATTTTGTAGAAGGTTTTCAGCAGCGCCGGCTTATCCCTGATATTTAAAACGGCGATTGGGGAAGAATGCTGTGGGAAGTTTTTAAGCTGTGTGTCTGTGAATTTGGATGAGGGGTATTTTTAGTGCAGCTGTCTCTCGACATGATGGTATGAAGGGCACCTCTGTCAGTGAGGAAGTTCATCAAACAAGAACTATGCAACTATGCAGAATGTTTTCACTGAATTCTTTGCAATAATTCTTTCGCAATGGCTTATCTCAGAATGTGCCATGTTTGTATATGTAGGCTTATGATTTGATTATACCCTGTCAGTTCAGTTGTAAAGCAGTATGTTTTTCTTATTTACTGACATTTACTGACTTGTTGTGTCCATGCTTGCCCCCCCCAGTCTCGTGGATGACCGATGTGTTGTACAGCCAGACACAGGAGACCTCAATAACCCTCCCAAGAAGTTCAGAGGTAAAGAAACCTTCACTTTCACTTTCTCTTTCTCCCTATGTTTATTTGAGAGGAAGGAACTATGACTAGCTGTGAAAATGTGACCGTTCATGTCCAACATTTCATCAAGTTCCTAATGCCTTTTAACGTGAGTGTGTCAGAGTGTATCAGCAAGGTAATAAGCTGTGTTACACCCATGCACCTGCACTCTGCATTGGGTGAGCAGGACAAGTGAGGCTGCTGTTTATGGCCAACTGTCCAATATTAGACCATCACACGTACATACATTGGTTTTTGCATGCGTTTCATTTCTATGGTTTTGCTATTTTTACTATTGCATGTGATGCTGTGACCCCAGCCAGTTAATATCCCTTTACTGGACTTTTCATGGCCATTGTTCCTGTTCAGATGCATCGGTGTGAGAAGCTCAGGGACAAAGACATGAGTCATCATTCATTGTAGCCTCTACGTTCATGAATGCAGTAGTATGCTTTGTCTCCATATAGCAATGCCGGCTTTTTTAATAATTTATATATATATATATATATATATATATATATATATATATATATATATATATATATATATATATATATATATATATATATATATATATTCAGAGAAATTCAGTGATTCAGAGAGATTTATTTGTCACATACACAGTTATAACAGTATACAACTAGTAGTGAAATGTAATGTAAGGACGTGGGCCTTAGGTTGAGGTTCTCTTTGGCTAACGTAGGCAAAAGGCTATCGCACCCTGAATTCTGCTGGGATGTGGAGAGAGGACCTGCTGTCCAGCGTTGTGACACCTGAGCCTGTATTTTCGATGCAGTATCGCCGATGCTAATTAACCTTGCGTTCACCTGCCTCCCAGGGCTAGCATGTGGTAACTCTACGCAGCAGGGCACAGTTGGTGGGTGCCAGTAGGAGGTCTTGTGGTGGCAAGCTGTGGGGGGGGGGGTGGGGGGGGTGTTAAGGATCCTAGCGGTGCACTGCAGTGCCTTTTGTTTATTGAATCCGCATGAGGAGCTTCCCATAGGCTATCACTTAGCCCAGCACAATGGGCCGGCTTTATTACTTCCTCTTTCTCATTCCATTTTTAACTTGGCTCTTGAATGAACCTTTGAATGAAGTTAGCCATATGCACTTTGGCAGAGAAGCACTGGAATTGAAGAGCGATTGATAAAAAAAAAAAAAAAACACCTTGTCCTGGTCAAGAGCTGAGCTACTGGGGACGTGTGACCACAGCCGCTGATGAAATACAGACTAAATCTTGACTCTCTCCACTCTTTGTCAGTGTGGATAAAGTGACTGACCAGCCTATAAATGTACAGACATTTTGTGATTCTTCAGGTTCCCTGTGCCCATGTGGAAGCATTAGGCCCCACTTCCTGCTAATGTAAGCGGTGGGACCTGCATTAGGAGATATCACAGTGATAAATGACCCAAGCACTCAGCAGAGTACGGGGGCCAAGCCAGCCTTTTCTGTTATGGAACGGCTCTGTTAATGTAAGCCCTTTCAAAAGTCCCCATAAAATGTTGCTGCGACTTTACTTGCACTGTACCTCATTCTGCATTCTATTCAGTCGGATTATTGGATAATTGCCCCAGGACTGCCGTAACTCAGTCCCCACTTTAGGTTGGCCCCATTTGGCTCAATGTAATTGAAGCTATTTGAGACGTAAAGCATATTTCAGCCATGTATGAGAGTGCTAGCACCATGATTTGAATGCATGAAATAGACCAGCTACAAGAGTGGGTGTAATCTCGACTTCCTATCAAGGGGGTGGTGGATGAGTTTTAATTTCAGTCAGACTACCTGAAGGCATGCGTCTTGATGTAGATCTTCTTCTGAGGAATTTTGAGTGGATATAGAATATGACGTGCATTGCTGTATGAAGGACTTTATCATGGACACTGGTCATTACATAGATAAACAGTGTTGCATATGGGCTCTAATTTGAATTCTGGGCAAAGTGCAAAGTCTAACTGGTCTTAAAGGCACCGTAAGTGATTCTAAGGAATTTCTAACCCATGATCTTTTTTGTCATATTCATTGAATACGTCCTCATGATTTGCTAGTTGTCCATTCACAAAGTGAAGCAAGCCTGTCCCCCAAACCATAACAAAACTGTTCCAGCTAATCACCATAAGGGGAGGACGGAGGTTCGGGGGAATGGCAATGACCGCGCCATAGAGTGGGCAGGAGAGGGGTGTTTTGCTTGCTGTTTGGTGTTCACATGTCAATGGATGTGACGTCATCCAGAATCACGTACTATGCCTTTAATGGCCTATGCAGAATGTCACATTGGTCTTTTACGATCAGAGAACCAGGGAGATTGGCCACATTACACGAGATGTAGCCTGTGTCGTCATATTTTCAGTGTTGTGTGTCGTCGTGTGTCGTCATAGTGTCAGTGTCGTGTGTCGTGTGTTGTTGTGTGTCGTCTTAGTGTCAGTGTTGTGTGTCGTCATAGTGTCAGTGTTGTGTGTCGTCATAGTGTCAGTGTCAACATGGGAGTCGTATTCTAACATGCAAGACTTTTAGTCGTAGGGTCGTGGAGCGTCACAGAAATCGCTGGTTGTTGAATATGTCACATTACAAGACACGTTCCTCCTTCGGCGTCGTTCCCGACTTTTTATATTCGGGCATGACACTGGAAATGTGTCAGCTGGAATCGTGTAATCTGCACAGGCCATAACTTTTACTAGAGCTTATTTTATAACTATGTAAAATCAATTTGATAATTTAACATGATGGGTGATACTTTAATCGCAAATTGTGACAATTCAGCTCAATGCTTTCACATGCCACATGATATCTAGGCCAGCGGTTCCCAAACTTTTTTTCCCGCGGACCACCTTTTACATCCTGACTCGGCTTGCGTACCCCCACCAGCCGACACATGATAACAAAACTCATTCTATGGACGCATTCCAGGCATCATGTTAAATTAGCCACCCTACATGATAACAAATAACAAAATCAAAATGTGCTACTGGTCTATGAGCTCTCAGGCTAAAAAAAAACAGTGTGTCTTAACAACATTAGACTGGTTAGATAGCACCTCACTGCAAACCACGCACTGTGGCTATGGGGAGTCTGTCTCCAAAATATTCCTCATCATACTTTCGTTTTCTTCGTGCAGTCTTTTTTGACTCTCTTATCCCCCTGCACTCCAGAGCCACCTCCACCTTCATCATTCTGCCCCCATCCCATCATCTGTCTCCTGCTCTGTTTCTCTCATTTCTCCTCTTCAATCACTTTAATTAGGCCTTTTGGACAGTGTCCGTCTTTTTAGCGAGTTTTCTATGTTTGCGTAGCCTTCTACCTAGCCTATACTGTACTTCTACGAAACTAACGCACCAGATATTCTGGCTGCCCACAGGAAATTACTGTATGTGCATTATGGGTAGCTTATTTTTAAATGAAAACATAGCCTACTATAGAGTTTACAAATGATTTCCTTTAATTTCACATTTCCGATTTGAAATTATGTATTATTTATTAATTAATTAGAGTATTAAATAATTCATAATTTTTAACACCTTTCCGACATTGCCCTTTTCATCTCGCGTACCCCCTTGTGGCAGCTCGCGTACCACAGTTTGGGAATCCCTGGTCTAGGCCATAGTTCATACAGCAGAACTTTGCCCTCCATTTAAATTAGCGTCTGATGCTTCTTTGATAGAGCAAACTTGTTGTCTTATTACCATGTTTAATTTGTTTTGGGCCTTTGGATGAGTTTTTTTTTTAGTTTTGCCCATAGACTGGCCTTGCCTTCACATTGCATTCATTATAGACTTTGGCCTTCCTGTGTAGTTGGTGTATGGACAGCTATAACAGTGTTCCATTGTATTACACACCTTGCCATATATGGGCATAGCCTAACTGTGCTGTTGAGTTCAGAACTGGACATTCTTGTTTTTCTGTTGTTTCTGCCCAGCAGTAAGACAGCTGGTAGCTGTGCATGCTTTTTACATAGCCTGTGTCAAGGTTTCTGTGATGAGGTTATATCTTTTATTGGTTCAAAACCCATTTGGTAGTAGTGTCAATAGCCTATAAGTTTAACCCTTAGAACCCGATTGACGCAGTGTGTCAAAAAACACACCCTTTCTTCTCTGTTACATTGCTCCGGAACATCGCAGCGATATGAAACCTTTATAGCGTGACAGGGCAGAAGTGGGGCTTGGAAAGCACGAGACCACGCACTGGAAATCATGAAATTAAATCAAATTTCATCATATTTACAGCTTTTACGTTTGAATTACTCGCGAACCCGTGATCGCATAGATATGGCAAGTATATCAGATGAAAGAGGAGACACAGGGCTATATATTGGTATCATGTATATCGATCCTTCTGGCTTATAAAAACAGACGAAGTGACTGCAAAATAATAACGTCATGTACACAAACCAACGCTGCATACCCATTACCCTCGTTTGAATTACTCGCGGACCCGTGATCGGATGCCACGCATGTCAGATGAAAGAGGAGACACAGAGCTATCGTTTGATACCAAGTACATCCTTCTGGGTTATAAAACAGACGAAGTGACAGCAAAATAATAACTTCATATAGCTGGACTTACCACGTTTTTGTCTGTTTTTGTGGCAAAGCATGTTTATAATCCAACGCTATCGTGTGTTACTCTATGGCAAAGCATATGTCATAATCCGGTTTTGAGATCATAGCAAATTCCTGCATGGCATCCAATTCAAGGCTCACATTGCATCCCAATTTGTTCAACAAAGAAACACCTTTTTTGCCTTTACTTTGTTTATGGCAATGCAGTAAAAAGTTGAGAATCATTATGAGTGCATACACACGCAGGCTAATACGCAAACTCGGGTCAAGTCAGGTCAGATCAGTTCGTGTCACAGATATGGAGCGCAGAAAAGTAATTTTTCATCAATAAATAAAAAAAATGGCATTTATTTCCGTAAATCACACACCACATATTTCTGTAAATTGCTCAGCCCCAGAGTATCCCTCCAACATGGCAATTATATTGCCAGATTCAGGACAGTCTGCCCTACACACAAATTAAATGCATGTAGAGCTATGAGCTTGCTGTGGTGAGATACATGTCAAAATATAAGAATTTTGATAATACGCTTTTTGTATTTTAATTCTTTAAAAATCAAAATATCAATCAATGCTAGTACTAATACATGAAATGATGGCAGATCTGGATAGCCTAGACTCTGCTGAAAAAAAACAATATATAATATGTGTGTGTGGCACTTAGAATGACCAGAATAAATCCTTATGAATAAAGGTAGGGAAAATGCCCTAAAAACAGCTTAGGGTTCTAAGGGTTAAAATGGAAAACTGAAACCAAACACTTTGTTACTGTTACAGTTTTGGGCTAGCCTGTGAACTAAAATAGGAAACCCACAGAAGCGGTGAGAATTTAACACCTTTTTTGTGAAACACAGGCAGTTGAATGAATCACCGTGAAATGAGCTGTACTTGCAAATTGTGCAAATTTTATTTTGCCATAGCCTATTACACATGTATTTGACCTTTTAGTTGAAACAAGAGGTCAGACAAAGAGCAGTGTGCAAAAATCGTCAGTTTTTCAAAGCATGTTTTGTACAACACATCAAGAGCCACTGGTATCATATTCAAATGAATTGTCATGGCACTTTAGTCAAGTGAAACCTGCCCAGTGAAGAACAGCTAAACCCTTTCATTACAACAGGCCGTGGCCGGGGTGAGAATAGCGGCACAAAGCGTCTGCTTCCCAACAATTGGGACCGCATGTCAATGACGCACGTCTTTCGGCGTGCACAAATATGTACGGAAGAGCATACCACTTGCTTAAGGCATGCATAAAGTAGGTCTGGGTTGCTGGTCCACTCAATGAAAAAGCTCTCACAGTACAACATCGCTTACGATATCGCTTGTTCCTGTTTGAGCTCATAAGGGTCTGGCATGTCTTTTTGATTGTGTCCTCACTGCTGCTGCTTCAAGGTGTATTAGTGTTTTGTGCCATCTGCAGTGTGCGCTGTTCTGGAGCATAATCTTTTTAATGCTGAGTTAGTGTCCTGTCATCCATCACCATGTTTGAAATGCAATGAATGCAGATAGATTTTGACTAAGGTAAACTCTCATTAAGGGCCACTTCTCAGCTGCTCTGAGTGCCAGGACAGAGTGAGCTCAGACTCTGAATACCCTCTGTGTGCCCTCCCACTGTTTTTTTTATTTTTTTATTATTATATTTTTAAATAACTCCAAAGCTGTTCCCCACCTTTTGATCTCTAAAACCACTTAGCATCTCTCTGGAGCTGTGACAGTGGTTTTAGTGAGAGGTCGACCCTCAGAGATTAAGAGTGTTTGTCAAGTCTGTGGAAATGCTTTGCCCTATTGTGTACTCCCGAAAGGGCATTGAGGAAAAACACACAAGTGAGACCATTTGAGGGTTTCACTGTCCATTTATGTCCTTTACTGAAAATGGGCTTGGATTGCATTTAGCGGATGTGACCAAGCCTCTGGCTTCTTACTTGACTGGTTTTTAATCACCTTTGTTTGTTTGTTTCCTGCAGTGTAGCATGTCCTCCCAAACATGGTTTTCTAGCTTCTCCTGTTTTGTTTTTTCTGTTTTTTTTAAATAAATCCCCTTTTTAGGAGTATTATTGTTTTTTTGTTATTTAAAAAGTCTTAAGGCAAATCAAAACACTGGGGCTACAACCAATAAATTGTCCAGTAATGGGAATCCATGCAGTTGTGAAGTAATAGACTGGTTATCCACTTAGGCTCTTAAGTCTTTCTGCAATGTGAACCTGCTCTGGCCTTTAGCTTGGGAAAGGATTGGGGGGAAAAAAACCCTCTCCAAAAGCAGACGGCATCAAATGATGTCTCTAAAGCCTGACCACCAAGGTCATTGCACGGACGACCACAAGCAGCCAGCCAGCCGGCCAGCCCTGCAAGCACTTCCAGTTATCCGCGTCGCATCCTGTCACAGCTATCGGAGACGTAGTGCTCCTCTGATGAGCACGAGGCCCTGGCGCGCTTCCCGAGCGGCCCTTTCCATAAATTACATTTGGAGCAAACTCCACTGACTGTGTGGGAATTATATTCTCAAGTCAAGGTCGTGAAAATGAAGTGTCCCTTTTTCCTTTTTTTGTCTGATATTAAAAATGTGCCAGCTCCCTGTTGCTTATTTGATCAGGCCAGCTTTTGTCCTCTGTAATGGCACCTTTGCTTTCATCAAATATACTTTACCATGGTTATGGACATTACGGTGGGCCTCTGCTGATGCGCTGTTTGGTTTAGTGCGTACCACTTACTTTATATTGTTTATGGCTTAGTGAAATTAGCATGATGATCCTGTGCCATTGCAGCAAAGGTCAGCCATACATTTGCTCATCATGGAAAGAGTAAAGAGCTCCCAGATGGGCCTGCTCCAGTATCTGGATCCATGTCGTGTGTGTGTGTGTGTGTGTGTGTGTGTGTGTGTGTGTGTCTGTATGTGTGTGTCTGGTATCCTCAGTTAAAATATACAGGGATGATTCACTATTTTTTGTGAGCGGTGGCAGGAAGACGTCATAGGGGAGTCAGTGTTCATTGAGGGTTCCTTTTGTTCCTCTGAGGGTTTACTTTGGTGGTCAGCAAAGCTGCCTTGGGAATGGCCTGCTGATTGATTGGTGGATCACGCGGCTCCTGGAGTCTCTCTTGTTGTTTGTCTGCTGTTGCTTGTCAGTATCTCGGGAGATTAAAGCATTTTTGTGCTCAAGGCCCCCTCACTGAGGTTTCTCTGCCCCGCATGTCCCAGATGTGTCCAGTGAAATTTAGCAAAGAGGAACAAGAAGAAAAAAAAAACATTATCTTTTTTAGACAGATGAGAGGATTTTTTCTGCCGCTTGACCGCATATTTCTTCCATTTTCTGCGGAGTTCCCCCATGCCTAACAACACCTTAACATTCCTGGACTTTCTCTCGGCGACTATTTTTAGAAATTGATCCTCTGCGGAGGGTTTCAAACACAGTCGGCGAGCGAGGAGAGGGCTGGAGCTCCGCTGCTCCTGCTGTGTTTGGGGAGACGTGGTGTGACGGCTGACAGGCCAGCTGCTCCCACAGTGAAGCTGTGTCTGTCTGAACGAGTGAGCTGGGGGAAAAAAACTGCAGGACAGGCACCCTGATTGGTCCAAGCTTTTAAAAAGATGGAGTCCCCCCCCCCCCCCCCCTCACTCACTCCAGTTGGGCATGTCTGCTCCCCATGCCCACTACGTGTCCATCTCTCCAAAGCTTTTCATGCCATGTTTGGTAGCGGTGCAGAATGGTGTAAAAAGGGGAAAGAGGATAAAAAAGAGACCAAAAATGTTGTGTATTTTTCTTTCCTTTTCTTTTCTCCCCCTCCTCTTTTGGGTTTCAGTGGGTGAAACATGATATCAGATGGTGCTGCTGGGAAGCAATGGCCAGCCCAGCCTGTGAGCCGTGAGCTATAGACCACAGAGCAGAAAATGATGTGAAAACAAAAGATTGTTGTTGCACGTATCAGGAAAAGGTTTGAAAGAGGGATAGCAGCGAATGGTCAGGAAATATCCATGATGAGTGGCGTCCCCGCTGGACGGAGTGGGATAAGCTTAGTATGGAAATGCGGATATGCCCTGGTTTGATCAGATAACGGGGCTCAGGACTTTGATGTATGATGTGGTCCAGTGTGTCACATGTATGCCAGCGTTCTATCAGACAACCTCACATACCTGACATCACATACTCAATAGATAATGTCCACACACATCATGTTTCATTTTGTATTGAGAGAAAAAATGTTATGAGAGAAAAAATAGTCAGCACTGTGGATCACAGTTTTAGGCTGTATTATTTAAATAGTGTAAATATTGCATTTGTATATCATGTATGTACATGGTATTGTTTTCTTTCATTGCTTTCATTAGCTGATAGCATGAAGCAAATTAGGTTCAGTGTAGTTACTCTTGTTGGAATTACAGTAGCTTAACACAGTGCTGGAATAGTACATGCCAGAAGTCAGTTTGGTGCTTCCCAGCTTTTTTGATGAGACCTTTTTGGTAATGAAAAGCACTTTTTATAGGCTATGCTTCCTGCAGCTTATGGTGCCTGTTACATTGCTAGTGAAATGGAAGTGGAACCATTCCAGTAGTCACCTAGCCCTGCAGGATTATTTTGTGAGACACACACACACACACACACACACACACACACACCTCGACATCCCGTCACATCGAGGCCTGCGTCAGAGCTCCGAGCCAGCAGCGGCTAAGGCACTTGGCTTAAACGGCAGCGAGTGGAGCGCGCCTCGCCTCTGTCATCAAAGCTCCGGCTGGGGGCCTGCTCCGAGTGTGACGCCTCTTTTGAAGTCCGAGAGGTCATGGTGTCTCTGCTGTGCGGCGAGTCAACACACAGGCCCCACAACAAAGTCTAGCACTTCCATTCCCCTGCCCTGCAGAAGCAGAGCAGGGATTTTACATAATAGTTGGTCTGTTATAGTTGGTCTGTTCCGCTTGTTTGTTTATCATTTTCATTTAGCCTCTGGCCCTGTGCTCAGTTGCAGTAGGTTTTCAGTGTTGTGCCTCCGTGTTTTGGTCCATCCCACTGGTCTTGGAACTGTGTCAGGTTAAGATGGCTGCTACAGTATCTTTTCTGAATAGCTGATGCAGTATGCAAATGGTAGGGAAAGTTCCCCGCTGCACTGAATACATTTATGGCTTCAGCATAACCCCCGTAGCCTGCTATCAGCTCTGTCCTGCTCTTCGCTTGCCCTGCATGCAAAAATGGACCACAAAGGCCTCCCCTCATGTTGTAGCGCCACGTCATAATGGCTTCTCAACTGATACAGAGCCGCAAAGCAAGCAAGCAAGCAATGCCTTTCCCTCTCCACATTCGTACATCGACCTCTGTAGAAAGAGCTTCACTTGACTGCACTTGATGCATTTACCGGTAAAATGCAGTTGTTGTCGGAAACAGCCCGTTCATGTTGCACTTAATTGGCTTAGTTATTGGGCATAAATGAATTTGTGATGAGTATGTTTAGATGACCAAACATGGACATCGTTTAGGGGCAGTAGCAGAAATACAGGAAAAGCTCACTGTGGAAATGCTTTTCTTTACATGATTACCTACTCAGTGTGCTTTGTGTTTGACCTTAGACTCTGACTTTAAATACATATTAAAATGTGAAGCCTGTCTACAGCATTATGGTAGGCCGGCCCTTATGATTTAACTGTATATGGTAGACAAGGGGTGTCAAAACATAACGTGTTTTGGGTAACAGAGGAAAATTTTAAAAAGGAAAAAAACATATTCACATCCAGTTGACCGTGTGTAATAAGAAATATCTCTATTATATGATACATTGATTAAACCTAGCATTACAAACTATCCTTAGGAAGGAATATGCTGGAAAAACTGACATGGAATGTATATGACAGTAGTACATGATTTGTACTTGTTTGCTCAAAAGTGGTATAGTAAAGGAGTATACCATGACAATCATGGCACCCTCGAGGTCTCATTCCAACAAAGTATGAATTAGACACCCCTGATTCAGACAGAGAGACAGACAGAGAGACAGACAGAGAGACAGACAGAGAGACAGGCAGAGAGACAGGCAGAGAGACAGGCAGAGAGACAGGCAGAGAGACAGACAGACAGTTTCACTGATCTGTATTAATGCACATAGCCAGTCACACAGTTGTTCACATGCAGAGCAGCAGGGCTGTAGGACTGATAGTGGCTCAGCTTAGAGCAGTGCACTGTGAAAGTGTGTTAGGATAAATCTTTAGATCCCTGGCAGGTATTAATAGCCCACTTAAGCTATTTAGAAGGCCTGGTTTCCAGGGAGCTTTGTCTTGGCGTTCGAAAGCTTGTCTCCTTAGCACTGATCTCAGAACAGTATTGCTGCACAGTAGTGACTGCTTAATTGTGTCTCCTCAGGTAAAGCGCACAGATTGTAAACATAAGGAATGGAGCACACCGTTTGTTGTAGAGTACACACGTTTTAAAACATAACACCATGCGTAATAGTACACACATTTTAAAACACAACACCGTGCGGAATAGTACACACGTTTTAAAACACAACACCATGCGGAATAGTACACGTTTTAAAACACAACCCCATGCGGAATAGTACACGTTTTAAAACACAACCCCATGCGGAATAGTACACGTTTTAAAACATAACCCCATGCGGAATAGTACACGTTTTAAAACACAACCCCATGCGGAATAGTACACGTTTTAAAACACAACCCCATGCGGAATAGTACACGTTTTAAAACATAACCCCATGCGGAATAGTACACGTTTTAAAACACAACCCCATGCGGAATAGTACACGTTTTAAAACACAACCCCATGCGGAATGTGCTCTACCTACACAACCTCAACACCATGCATCACCATGCGTTTTCTTGTTATTTCATTCTGCCACATCATATGGCTTGTTCAGCACTTTTGTCAACAATCTGTTGTTTTAAATCTGTTATGCTCTAAAAATAAACATGACTTGACTTGACTTTACAGAGAACTATGGGTGCTAAGTGCTTCTGTAAACCCTCCAACTGGCCAGTCATCCATGTAGAGTGACCTCTTATAGAATGGTTAAGGGTGACTGAACGCAAACACATTCTTCATTACCCTTTGGATGGTGCGCCTCAGTGATTCCGTCTGAGCAGTAACCATACAAGGTTTAGGGTTGAACTAAAGCGTGCCTGGAGAGAACCCCAAGACCCCCCCCCCACACACACACACACACACACACACAGTTTTTTAGTGATGGGTTACGCAAGTTTAACTGCAGATTATCATCTTCAGCGTTGAGGATGACCGAGAATGCAGTGCAGTTGTTTATTGAAAGGCCCCGGAAATACTGTGAGAGGGTGTCAGAGAAAGTGTCTGTGGTGTAGTTCAGCAGTTGCTTTACGAGGCTAGCGGTTTAGTATGTTATTATTGGCTGGTTAAATAATTAAACCCAAACCATGAGGTTGGTTATGAGGTTGTAGGTGAGGTGTTGTTTGGATTGGAAAGATTTTGGTGGTATGTTGATGAAACCATACATTTAATTTAACAACCCATGTCTTCACGACCCCTGGTCATACAGTATGTTTCAAGTAATTAAGTAAATTCAAGTATCAGTTTCATATTTAAAGATAACGAAATTATTGGTTAACAGCTAGAGTGTCTCATCAGTTCTACTAGTTTTGTGTACAGTTGGCCATTTTAAGGGTTTCAAATAAGGTTAGCCGTTTTCTTTCTGTGATTCTAACCGAAGCTGCTGTCAGCTAACAGATAAGATTAAGAATACTTGGTCATTGCAGTGGGAATTGAATCTAAGGTTATTAGGAAATTAGATTTTATGTGTGTCTGATATGTGTAACATCAAGCAAGAGTGAAAGTTACAGTTAGGAATAAATGAATCATGTGTGGTTGTAGTTGGTTATGTTTGTTTCTGGGTAGAACCCCTGATGGTTAACTCTGCCCACAAACCCTGGATCTCGTCATAGAGCCAAGTGATCCGATTAATAATACCCCTCCCCTCTCTCTCTCTCTGTCTCTCAGTCACTCATTTAAATCAACATTTTTTGAAATTAACATCATTGTTGGTCAATGCTGGTCTGCCCATTTCAGGATTTAGTCATCTCTCGTAGCTAAGTGAGTTTACAGTGAGTAAATGAAAGCTTGGCCACCAGGAAGCAAATGATTAAGAATAACATTGCACAGTATTCAATTTCAAGCTTTGTTGAGGTTGTCCAGATAAGGCAAGTTATGTAGTTGGCCTGAAATAATCATCTTTTACTATAAATATGAAATGGTCTCTTTTTTGAGATATCAGCGTTTATTTTTATTTCAGTGATCTGTCCGACACCCTTTTCTTAGTATAATAGTCCCATGTTTTTGTTGTTAAATGACATTATTATTACTCTGTTTGATGGTTATGTTTATTTTAGAAAACATTTTCAGCAGGTTTTCCCTCCTGTTCCTATCCTTCTCCATGACTTCAAGAATCCTCTTTAGATTTCAATTCCTCTCATTAACTGCCTATCACTGAATGCTTTTGTCTACGGAATTATACTGAAGCATGCATAGCATTTTCATAGGAGTTCTCTGAAATAGCAGCTTCTCTTTCCGCCACTGCCCCACCCTGGCAAATTAGTCTACTGGCCTACCACAGTGTTGTAAGTGCAACATGTTTGTTTGCACCCAGCCACAGCCTACTGTAGATCTCCATATCCCTGAACAACACTCAGCCTGCTGTGTTGACCCTCAAATTAAAATGATGCCCAATCAGTTTGATTAATGAAGTGGTTTATTTAATTAGCTATCCTATTGTTTATTCATTTACCTGTATTTATTAGCTAGTTGGCTAATTAGGCAGGCAGTTCCATTAAGGAAATGCAGAACACGGTCTGTGTGTTTCCAATCTGCTGGCTTTCTAGTAATGGCTCAGTGACGTTAACATGGCTAATCATGATCGAGCTCAAGCAGCTGCACTTAGCACAGGGCTGTAGAAATGGAGTCGGCTGCTTGAGTCTGACACCCAAGTGGCCGTGATATCCTGAGTCTGTCAGCTCGTGCCGGAAATAAGGGTTTGCCACCGGCCTCATTCACACGGTAATATTTCTTCCGTATCAGTGTCTCACTGTTAACCTCTCTGGCCTCATATCTGGGACTCTCCGCCTCTCACATGCTTCTTCTTGCCTCTCACATCTCCTTCAAGGTCACTCTGCTTCTTACTCTCCTCTCTCCAGTGACCCCCCGGCCTGATTGGTGGACCTCCCGTCCCTCCCGTCTCCTCATCGTCCACTCTCGCCTTTCCATCTGGCCCCATCTGGCCTGACTCTCCCGACAGCTAATCCCAGGATGCTGCTGTTCTGCTGGCCGCCTTTTCTTATTCCACCAGCCGCAAGTCCCTGGAGTAGCTATATATAGCCCCGTCACACATGATCATGCTCCCCCCCAGTGATACTGACGGAGGTGGCCCAACCGCGGCCATAGTCAAGGCCAAGGCCAGTACAGGCCAGACCAGCCGACACCCATCCATCAGCCAATGCCGGGTCTCACATGATTATGGGCAGGTGTGATCTGATTTGTGCCCCGTGTTGGGAGAGCCACAGGCCCTTGTTTCACATCCGGAGGCGATATCTATTTGCCTCACTCCGCAGTATGCAAGGTTCTCTGAGGAAAAGCAAGGAATGATCAATGCCATAAGATGCATATTCATTTTGGTAAAAGCACTTGAGGGGGGTTTGCTAAATGGTGCCGCTATCAGCATCGTCATCAGGCACACTCACTCATTGGCACTGGATTAGTGCACCTGTTTCTTTTTATCCACTTGACTGGGCTAATAAACCACTTCCTTTTCTCCCTCTCTCTCTCTCTATTTCTCTCTTTTTCTCTTTCTCTCTCTCTCTTCACCCCCTCCCATTCTCTCTCTCTCTCTCTCTCTCTCTCTCTCTCTCTCTCTCTCTCTTTACCCCCTCCCATTCTCTCTCTCTCTCCATTTCTCTTTAGACTGTCTCTTCAAGCTGTGTCCTATGAATAGGTACTCAGCTCAGAAGCAGTTCTGGAAAGCAGCGAAGCCGGGGGGCAACAGCACAACAGACACTGTGCTGTTAAACAAACTGCACGTGAGTGACTCCAGACTCCCACACATCCCTTTAAAGGCCACTGATAAACCAACCGTCCAAAATACCAAGGAGCATCTGTCATGATTAGGGTCCCTACCTTAATGAACAGCTGTTTTATTATATTTAATACTGGTAGTCGAGAGTTTGTGTAATTTTATAACGTAGACAGACTTGGTGTTGTGTATTGTTGTTGTGTGGGGGTGAGGGAGGGTTTAGTGGTCCTGTTGTTTGTGATCTGTTGTCTGTCTGTCTATCTGATGAGCTGTATGGTGCAGTAAGAATTTCTGAAAGGATCCATAAATGTCTATCTGTTACATATGTATCTGTGTAATGTGATGATGTTGCTATGAAGGGTTATGAAGCTAAGGGATGAGTTCCTCCTGATCAGCCTACTGTATTAGTTAAAACTACTGTGACATTATAGCTTTAACTTTACATGCATTGTATGTAGATATACCATATCTGTCGTGTGTCTACATAATAGTGGAGGCTAGCGTATGTATGGTGATCATAGTGGAGGGTAGTTCTATGCAGTGTATGAGTAATTGCACAAGCAGTGTAAGCACTAGCCTTCACAAGGCTAAATATTATTATTACTCTTTAAATATCATTTTTTATGTTTAAGGATAAGATCAAGTTCATGGCAACTGGTCATTGACAATTCTTAGATATGCACACCTCCAAAGGCGTAGTTGTGTTGGAGATCACCAGATAAGTGAAATCATCCTTTGAATGCAATGCATCAGCAGTGTTTTGATCTCTCTCTCTCTCCCACCCTTCCTTCCTCCCTCTCTCTCTTTCTCTTTCTCTCTCTCTCTCTCTTCCTCCCTACCTCCCTCTTTTCTGCATCTTAGCACGCGGCCGACCTGGAGAAGAAACAGAATGAGTCAGAGAACCGAAAGTTGCTGGGCACAGTCATCCAGTACGGCAACGTCATTCAGGTAGCCATAGCCAAAGCAAAGCACCCTCCCACAATCCTTTGGCAGGCCTGGCCTCACCGTGCCGAGCGCTCCCATGTAGGCGTGTGTGTGTGTGTGTGTGTGTGTGTGTGTGTGTGTGTGTGATCATCAGCCCTTTATTTGAACTGCATTTGTGTGGCGAGCGCTCAGGAGTGTAGTCGCTATCAGTATCCGAGCGCGGCGGTGATAAGCTGGATGAAGTCATCCTCTGTTGGCGCACCTGGCACTGGAGAGATGCCATGCTGTTTAGTGGTCCTGGTGATGGGGCACATCATTCATGGCAGTGTTCCGACACAAGCCTACATTTTTTTATCTCATTTATCTCTCGCTCTCTCTCTTTCTCTTTGTCTCCTGATCTTTGTGTGTATGTGTGTGTGTGTGAGTGAGAGAGTGTGTGTGGGGGTGTTCTTGCTTGTTTGTTTGTTTGTTTGTTTGTTTGTGTGGGTGCGTTTGGATCTCGTGTGTGTGTGTGTGTGTGTGTGTGTGTGTGTGTGTATGTGTGTATCTATGCAATACTATCCCACCACAGCTCCTGCACTTGAAAAGCAATAAGTACCTGACGGTGAACAAGCGTCTGCCGGCCCTGCTGGAGAAGAACGCCATGCGGGTCACGCTGGACTGCGCGGGCAACGAGGGCTCCTGGTTCTACATCCAGCCCTTCTACAAGCTCCGCTCCATAGGAGACAGCGTGAGTGCCCACTGCCCACTGCCCGGCCAAAATGAAATGCCCTCTCCATCACCCTATGTTTTACAATGAAGGATGCAGTCAGCTTACTTGATTGCCTCCAAAAGATACGGTGGGAAATTTGTTTGTGTCAGTGTGAGAATAGGCACACGCAGCATTTAACTTTCCTGTCTAGACAACATTAACTGCCCTTTAAGGAATTATCCTGATGAAAAGTAGTTGGACCTTTTTTTTATTGAATTTTATTTATTGAATCTGAGGATTGTGTGTGCGTGTGCAACTGTGTGTGTGCACGTGCGTGTGAGAGAGAGAGAGAGAGAGAGAGAGAGAGAGAGAGAGAGAGAGAGAGCAGTGTGAGTAGGGATGTAACGATTACCGGTATAATGGTAAACCGCGATAAAAATGTTAACAATAACAACGATAACAATTACCGTTTTCTTTTCAAATATCATAATTATCACGGTTGATTACCGCGGTGTGGAAACCGTGTGTTTAATCCTTCCCAGCTTCATCCGAGCCTGCTTTTAACATACAGTAGGCCTGGTACAATGAAACAAAACTGGTACCCTACTGATTCTGATCTAATTGATGGTTTTAAGTACGATTCGGATTAGGCTACACCTGATTTTAAAAGGCGGAACATTTTCACCGCAAAATGTGCACTGTATCATGCAGCCCCTCTGCGTCTTTTTATGTTTGCGTCCACATTAAATCCATTCCACTTGCGTTATCAGGAGAATACAGTAGCCTAAAGTTTTATTTTGAACGCTTACTTTGGTCTCACTCATTGGATCCAAATAACAGAAATAGCAAACTTCAAGTTATGGTAGGGTAAGTTAAGCACATAGCCAATTAAACATGAAGAAAAAAGTGAACAGAACACTTTTTGAAACTATTTCAGCTTGTGTAGGCCTATCAGTGCTTCCTGAACATATTGAACACACTTTTAGAAATACCGTGATGATACCGAAAACCGTGATAATTTTGGTCACTATAACCGTTAGGTTAAATTTTCATACCGTTACATCCCTAAGTGTGAGGTGTGTGTGTGTGTGTGTGTGTGTGTGTGTGTGTGTGTGTGTGTGTGTGTGTGTGTGTGTGTGTGTGTGTGTGTGTGTGTGTGTGTGTGTGAAGAAGCAGAGCAGTAAGTGTGTGCACATGTGTTGTGTGAGTATGTGAGTCATGTGTGGAGTAAGGGTAGTAAAGGAGTGAGTGTGTGCGTGCGCGTGCGCGTGCGTGTGCGTGTGTGTGCTGTGTAACAGGTCAGTGTCACTGCCGTGACTGAGTCTTTACGTAAGCTGGGAGTGGCCATCCCGGTCTAGGTCTCCCTGTGACTGAGAGCTGGGTAGCGTGTCAGATCTCCAGGGGACAGTGTCCCAGCTAAGACCATTAACACCACGGCCTCAGCCTGCACTCTCCCTTCCGCCCGCTTAAGCTTACGCCATATAAATAGCCCTCGGCCGCCCGCCCTCAGAGACCAGCAACAGGCTAGAAATATGAACAGAAACCGGTTTGTAAACAAAACCATCTGTTTTTAAAAGCATGAAGAGGCACAGTCAGCACTAGGAGGAGCAGTAGTGTACACAAATATTTGTTTATTTATTCAGCTTGCTAGCACTGCTGCTTCTGTTTTGTTTTCTAGTGTCCAAATGAAAAAATGTGTCATTCCCAGTCGTCAGGGCCCATTGTTGATCAATAATTACTATTTTTGCATGCTAATATTTTATACTTTTTAACCCTTAGGGGAATGTTGGGAAATTAACGTTCTAAATCTGGGTTCATACATAGAATTTTAGAACCTTCAATTGTTGCAGAAGTTAGAATGTTCAAAAAGCTACACCTTTTACATAGAGTAGTTACAGTATGCTTTGCAACCATGCAGTTTGGGTGCAGCATGGAGGTCCAGAGGCAGAAGCTGAGTTTGTAGACTATTTGTGTTGTGCACTGATTGTGATTTATTGAGGTGCCCTCTTGAGCAGGAGTGTACAAACACATGCTGAGTGCTTCTTCATCATTTGGTATCAGACGTGACTGTGTGACTCTTCACCAAATATCCCTCCCACACAGCCAAACATTCTTTTCAGCCCTCCTGATCTGTTATACAGTGCTGTGTTGTGTTGTTGATGATGCTGTTTATGCTTGTTCATGCTTGTGTGTATGCTTGTTTGTGTTTATCCCCTGTAGGAAGTGTATAGTTTGCAATTGTAAGGCCAGTGAGATATATAAATACCGGTACATCTCTAGCAAGTGACACTGTGGTGTGCCAGTGGGTGTGCATCTAGAAAAGCGCTATATAAATGTAACATGTTGATGTTGTTGTTGGGTGCGTGGAGGGGGGAGGGGGGAGAGGGGGTTGGTTAAAGTTTCTGTTGTCGGTCTGGTTGGGGTCACCCTGATGACTCTTGTGTTTGTATCTGCAGGTGGTGATTGGAGATAAAGTGGTCCTTAACCCTGTGAATGCTGGTCAGCCCCTACATGCCAGCACTCACCAACTAGTAGACAATGCAGGCTGCAACGAGGTGTGTATGCTGATTTTGAATCTACAATACAGACTTGTTATAGTAGTGTACACACAGACAGACACAGACAGACACAGACAGACACAGACAGACACAGACAGACACAGACAGACACAGACAGACACAGACAGACACAGACAGACACAGACAGACACACACTCAGGAATATGTGTACTCACCAGTCTATGCCAGTCGACCTTATTTCACTGCTTCCTCGGTAATTCTCCTTTGTTTCCGTCTCAGGTGAACTCTGTGAATTGCAACACAAGTTGGAAAATTGTTTTATTTATGAAATGGAGTGACAACAAAGAGACCATACTCAAAGGGGTAAGTGCCAGCCCCTGAGAACTGGAGTAGCGGTTTACTACAGTTTGTTTGGAGGATGTCAGTGGCCATCACTTCGTTCTCACTCTCTCTTTCTTTCTCACTTTCTCCCACCCTCTTTTTCACTTCCCCTCTCTCTCTCTCTCTCTCTCTCTCTCTCTCTCTCTCTCTCAGGGTGATGTAGTGAGGCTGTTCCACGCTGAGCAGGAGAAGTTCCTCACGTGTGACGACCACAGGAAGAAGATGTACGTCTTCCTACGCACCACTGGCCGCCAGTCCGCTACCTCCGCCACTAGTAGCAAAGCATTATGGGAAGTCGAGGTGAGCTCACCTCTCAGTTAACATCAGTATGTGATCATCATCAGTGTGAGTAGGTCAGTTGTAGTTTCTTGACGCATAACATTGCAGAGTGGGAAGTTCAGTAGTGGATTTGATCCAAAGCAGATCATCATAATTTGCAGGTATAGAGCTGATGTAGGTGCTTGTAGGTGCTTACCCCTTATAAAACCTTGATACTGGCATTGCTCACACTGTACAAAACAACAACTGCAGCCAAGAACTCAAGTTTGGTCAAGTTTTTGTAACTTATGGTCACAGCCAGCTTTATTTACATTATAGTTAGTCATTCAGCAGACGCTTTGATCCAAGGCGACATACAAAACAAGGGAACAATCAAGGTACTGTGTGACAAGGACATGTTAGTGCAGCATTAAGTGCTACTTACATGGAATGGAATGGAGTAGTGAAGTTAAAGAAGATAAGATAAGATATCTCATGTGCTCACGCATGAATGCGTCCATGTGTTCAGCGTGTCTCTCCGTTCCTCTCCTGCCTCAGGTGGTGCAGCACGACCCCTGCCGTGGCGGAGCCGGCTACTGGAACAGCCTCTTCAGATTCAAACACCTGGCCACCGGGTGTTACCTGGCCGCTGAGGTGAGTGAGGTGTGTGGTGATCTTGTGGTGGTCTTTTGAGGATCCCTTCCTTGTGGTGATCTTTTGAGGATCCCTTCCTCTCCCCGACCTCTTTCGGCCACTCCACCTCTTCTCCCTGCCCTGTGCTTACCAGTTTTCTCCCTCACAGTCACCTGGCATCTCTGCACCGCTGCATATGAACCCAGGATTCAGCGTATTTCTGTTGTGAAAGTATTTAGTAGTGTTCTGGAAAGGAACTGGTCCTTTCAGAAGTTTTGTGGTTATGCAGCACATGTAGAAAGTCCTCTCTCTCTCTCTCCTCTCTCTTTCTCTCTCTCTCCTCTCTCTCTCTCTCTCTTTCTTTCTCTCTCTCTCTCTCTCTCTCTCTCTCTCTCTCTCTCTCTCTCTCTCTCTCTTTCTTTCTCTTTCTCTTTCTCTCTCTCTGCAGGTGAACCCAGACTATGAAGAGGAGTGCCAAGAGTCTCGGTCCTCTGTAAGTATGCCTTGTGTGTGTGTGTGTGTGTGTACATTTGTGTGCATGTGTGTATAGATAGATAGATAGATAGATAGATAGATACTTTATTGATCCCCAAGGGGAAATTCAAGCCAAGGGGAATTTCGTGTTTGTGTATCTGTACATTTGTGTGCATGTATGTGTTTGTGTGTTTGTGTGTGTGTGTGTGTGTGTGTGTGTGCGTGTGTGCGTGTGTTTGTGTGTAGGTGTACATTTGTGTGTGTGTTTGTGTGTACGTTTGTGTGCGCTCGTGTGTGTGTGTGTGGGTGGGGGCATGTTTTGTGTGTGTGTAGGTGTGTGTAGGTGTGTGTAGGTGTCTTTCTCTGCTCGGTTCCATTCTTTAAAGTCTGTGGTGGATTTGTTTGTTTGTCTTTTTTTCTCTTTTTGTAGGTGGGGGATTTTGTCCCCTTTAACTTCCAGGTACTGTGCTGTAGCCTCCTGGTGCATGTGTGTGCAGTCAGTCTGCATGTTTGCATGCTCCTAGTGCATAGCTTCACTTGACACATTTTGTGAAGTCCTTTTTTCTGTAAATTCAAGCTGTGTGTGTATGTTGGCCCATGCATGTGTGTCTTTGTCACCTCACAAGTCCAAATGAAATTCTTTTGTGTGAGTAATAACATGCTTGAACAGTGCAAAAGTTTGGAAATGTTCCAAACTGCTCCGTTGTGGAAATTCATAACTAATTATGAAAGGTATCAACACTGGGTATGCCTGCCATCTACCCAACATAAATATGTTAAATATATAAATAATATATTTAACAACAATAATATGAATATAAACATTTGCTCTTAACTTACTGGCAGCAATAGTAACTTTTAATGCTGCTTAATTGTAAATTCAGATTGAGGTTTCTTGTAGTTGAGGGTACTGTTCAGATCTCACCACAGGGTGTCATCTGTCGACAGTAAATGCAGCCAATTTTGCTCCATTTGGCCTCTAGATGGCGATATTTTGCCCCACATCACATCCCTTTGAGTACTTTTCTGTGCTAGGGAAATGTGGCCAAACTGTTTATTAAGGTGGGACTGTGTGATTTCATCTCCAGTGGCATATTGATTTCATTTCCTTTGATGAAACAAATGGCTCCTGTCATAAGATGCATGCCTGGGAGATTTGATCTTGTTAGCTGGCTGCTATGAAGAAAATGACAACTTCTGGTTCGATTTCAAATCTGATTTCCATCTAACTCGCTCATTATGGGATTTTGGAGATATAATTCAATCTTTTGAAGTTTATTGCTTCATCCTGACCACAGTTTATGTTTGGTCTCTTCAAGAGTGAAGAGCCAGTTGTGCTAGTCATCTCGTGAGCCAAACCAATTAGCCAGTCAGTTTAAATGATAAATTGGGACACTACATGTTTCTTTTCTGTAGCTGTAATGGGTGTCTCCATATGCTGAAAAGGCTAGAAGTGATATCCCATCAACTGTACATTTCTGTACATAAACTCACTTAGAACAAACATACAAACACACACACACACTCACATACACACACACACAGTGGTTCATAGTTAATGTTCAAATTTTTATATCAAATTTGTGTGACAAAATGCGTAAATGTAATATTTACTTGCCACATATAAACGTACACACATGCATTATTCCATAGTTAGTATTTACATCTTGTATTTTTGCATTGTGTATGTGACATGATTATGTAGTGACATGCTCAGGGGAGAGTGTTGCCAGTGCCTGTGTTGACCCCTGACCCCTGACCCACCCCCCGTCTCCTGCAGTTGGACTCTGACCACGAGGCCCTGAGGGCCCGTCTGCGCACCCCCAACGAGAAGGTCATGTACACGCTGGTGTCCGTTCCCGACGGCAACGACATCTCCTCCATTTTTGAGCTGGATCCTACCACTCTGCGTGGGGGGGACTCATTAGTGCCCAGGTATGTACGCAGCTTTCCAGAAAACTTCCCCCACACCCACCCAACCATACCACTGTGGTAAAGTCTCGGTTTGAGTGTGTCTGAGCTGGTAGGAGGCATTCAACATGAACCACAGACTCACACGGGCCAAGAGGGTGAGTGTGAGCTGACAGGCTGCCAGCTGGGAAATCTACCGACGCTCGTCTGTGTTGTGTATGCAGGCATGAGTGTGTGTGTGTGTGTGTGTGTGTGTGTATGACTAAGTGTGTGTGTGTGGCTGGACATTTCCGCCTGGGGTGAGGCATGGGCTAATGATCCAAACCAGACTGTGCTGCTCTGAGTGTGTGTGTGTGTGTGTGTGTGTGTGTGTGTGTGTGTGTGTGTGTGTGTGTGTGTGTGTGTGTGTCAGTCATCAGTCAGTGGTGAGCGATCAGTGTTTACATTTTCAGCTCTCACACCCACGCTCCACAACAGCTACTATAGACATGACGTTACACACCACAACCACACCTCCACCACCACCACCACCACCCATCCAATCCTCTCTCATCTCTATCTTCCAGGGCTGGGAGTTTCGGGAAGGGTGTAAGGGGACCTGTGTTGGATGTGTGGGTGGATAAGAGACTGCTGATGCCCCCTAGCCCTTTGCCTCAGATGGGTCTCCTAGGCCCGGGGTGCCTTCTCCCTCCCTCCCTTGTGGTGTGTGTGTATGTGGGGGGGGGGGGGGGGGGTAGCTTTGGAGGGTTGCAGGAAGGGCCCTCAGTAGGAGGAGCCTGACCAGAATCCAGGCACCACAGACTCCTCAGTAGCAGCTGAGGCAATCTGCAACGTCGGCTATTGAGAAATATCCTCGAAGGTTCTGTAAGAGAGAGAGAGAGAGAGTGTGTGTGAGTGTGTGTGAGTGTGTGTGTGTGTGTGTGTGTGAGTGTGAGTGTGTGTGTGTGTGTGTGTGTGTGTGTGTGTGTGTGTGTGAGAGAGTGTGAGTGAGTGAAGGGGGCAGGAAGGCAAGGGGTTCTGAATGTTTTTGTGATTGTCTGTATGTGTGTGTTTGTGATTATGTGTGTGTGTATGAGAGAGGGGGGGCGGGCGGGTGGGTTGGGGGGGGGTCCCACATATGGTGGCATGATTGCATTTCATCAGTACGGAAGTGGACATATTAGGGAGAAGTAGGGGCAAATGCTTTCACTTAATGCATTTCCTGTAAACACCAGTATTCCTTGAAATCCTGACCACTTTCTAAACTTAAACTTAATCACAGACTGGAATTTACTAATCTGGTGACTTTGATTTCTGTCTAACAATGCTTCATTTTATGATTCCATGATGTTATTCCTGTGTGTGTCTGTCAGTGTGTGTGTGAGAGAGAGAGAATGTGTGAATGTGTTTGTATCTGAGAGTGTGTGTGTGAGAGTGAGTGCTACCTCACTAGAATTCTCAGAATATGGTAGCCATGCATTTCTCCTACCATCTGCAACTGACAAACGCACAAATCCAACATGCATTCCCACTCAGACACACACACACACACACACACACACACACACACACACACACACACACACAATCTCAATGTCTCCTCCATCGGTTCATATCTCGAAAAACAACCTCAGCCTGGGTGGGTCCTGCTTGTGTCACCATAGTTTCCAGACAGTGTGTCAGTACATGTTTCTTTTCTTTTGCAAGCCTGCATGAGTGGGAGGTGTGTGTGTGTGTGTGTGTGTGTGTGTGTGCGTTTAAAGATTTCTTGATGGCTCAAAATAGTCAGGAAAGTCCCCCCCCCCCCCCCATCTCAACGGCTGGAGCAGGAAGCCAAGGTAGTCATTTCACTCAAGCAACCCATTGCGCGTCCACCCGGCTGTTGCAACATGCCGTGTAAAAGATCTTGTCGCCTCTCTCTCTCTCTCTCCCACATGTTGCTCATCTGTAAAACAAGAAGCCAGGTATTGCGCAACACCTCCACCGCCTCCCATGTTTATTCATCCAGTCATCTGGACCACGTCTCTCTCTCTCCCTCCCTCCCTCTCTCCTTCTCTCTCTCTTTCTCCCTCTATCTCTTTCTCCCTCTCTATCCCCTCCTCCCTCCTTCCCTCTCTCTCTCTCCCTCCCTCCCTCTCCCCCCCCCCCTCTCTCTCTCTGTGTATGAAGTAATCAGCACTTCTTCAGAATTGGAATTCGTGCAACGGCCAGGAAAAGTCCCCTAATCCCAGGCCATTTCCCAGATCCAAATCTCAGAGCAGGCTTTTAGGAATGAGGAGCAGTGAGCGGGAATAGTGTGTGTGTATTGAGAAATCACCTGGATTGTTTTATCTGGATTTTATCTGGATCACCTGGATCTTTACCAGTCTGCAAAAAACTGAATAAGTACTGAGATGGCCATTGTTTAGAGAAGATCAAGATTCATGAAACCACATACTGCGTTTGATCTTTGATCTGTTCTTTTTTTCCTAGAGGCAGGTTTTTATTTATGTTTTTCCACGTACATGTATTGTTCAGTATGCTTTTAAACACCAGTGCACTGTGTGTTTGTGTGTGTGTGTGCGTTTGTGTGTGTGTGTGTGCGTGCGTGCGCGCGTGAGTGCATTTCATAGAAGTTTCCATGACAATCCCTCTTGTTGTCAAGGCATTAATCATATAAGTCCTGCGTTGCCAGATGAACGTGAAACGATGCATTGTGATGCTTCCGTAGGTCAACACACAAACACACACATTCACATACACACACATCAGCTCAAATACAGACATTAGTCCATTCACCCGAATATAAACAAGCAATTAAAAATGCACACACTCCCCACCACAAAATGCAAAACACTCCCCACCCCATCATCACCATATGTATATATATTCAGACACACACACGCACACACACACGCACACACACACACACACACACACACACACACACACACACACACACACACACACACACACACACACACACTCTCTCTGTCTCTGTCTCTGTCTCTCTCTCTCTCTCTCTCTCTCTCTCTCTCTCCTCTCTCTCTCTCTCTCTCAAACTCACATGCATGCTCACAGACAGGCACTCACACGTCAACACACACACACACACACACACACACACACACACACTGACAGGAACACAGTTACACTCACCCACACATGCTGTTCCTGTCCAGCCAGCCATACCTGAAATAACCCCCTGCTGCTGCTGGTGCTGAGGGCGCGGGAGTGCTCCAAGTGTGACTAATTATTTGGACTGAGCATAGAGCACAGTGCACACACACACACACACACACACACACACACACGCACAATCACACACACACACACACACAAAATCACACATGCACAATCACACACACACACTCACACACATGCGCTCACTCGCTCACAGTCAGCTTGTGAGGCAAATGGCCCATTACGCAACCAGGCCCAGAAAGAGGCCTGCTGAGGTGTGTAAGTTGGCAAAAGGCAGCAGGTTCAAACTGGACCACAAGAGATTCATTCATTTAGCCAGTCACACATTCAGCCAGTCACACATTCAGCCAGTCACACATTCAGTCAGTCACACATTCAGCCAGTCACACATTCAGCCAGTCACACATTCAGTCAGTCACACATTCAGCCAGTCACACATTCAGCCAGTCACACATTCAGTCAGTCACACATTCAGCCAGTCACACATTCAGCCAGTCACACATTCAGCCAGTCACACATTCAGCCAGTCACACATTCAGCCAGTCACACATTCAGCCAGTCACACATTCAGTCAGTCACACATTCAGCCAGTCACACATTCAGCCAGTCACACATTCAGTCAGTCACACATTCAGTCATGCATGTGTTTCTCTTTTTTTTTTGCATTTTATTTTCTTCCTATTTATGTGTTCTTCTTTTCAGGACTCTTTTTTTATTTCTCTAAACCCTCCTAAAGAAAGAAAGAAAGAAAGAAAGAAAGGAAGGAAGGAATAAACACACGATAAAGAGTTATGTGCACAGCGCTTGGTCACGTGCAGGAAAGCAAAGAGAGTGCCCGGAACTATTGAGCTGCCACTGGCACGAGTTATTGAGTTCCTCTGGTGCAGCGGAGGGGGGCGAGGGTGCCTACGGCACAACAATGCCGCCTTTTATGCAGACAGGTGTACAACCTGGGCCAAACCAAGCAGCTGCCCTTGGGCAAAAACACCTCTGTGTTCAGCCAACGCTAGCAAAACAAGCATCCATTCTTGCCATTTCAGAGACGTGCTGAGCTGGTTGTTTGTCTGACTCTGAAGTCAGACGTATAAATGTGGCTTACATAAAAAAATACACATTGTAGTGTATAAGTGTATATATTTGTTGTATATAAAATACTTGTTCTTTTTTTCTCTCAAAGGAACATAGGGAGGTCCCAAGCTATTTGAGTGTTTTATGTGCCTCAGCAGCAATAAGGGCCATTCGGAGGAGAGCACTTTGTGGTGGTGTTTTGTGAATTCGGTATGCCCGACCCACTAGACCCAGTCAGGCTCGCCCTCAGACGCCTCGGTCGCCAAGCGTGAACTCCGCAGCGCTGGCGGTCACAGCTCATTTAATTATCCCATGTCCAAATTGGCCTTCCGTGTCACATGAACAGGATGATCTTTCCGGAATTATTAGAATGTTTTTGTTGTTGTTGTTGTTGTTCCTGTTCCTGCTTTCTCTTTCCCCATCCATATTTCCTCTGCCTGATTGCACGTAAAGGTCTTCACGTGACTGAGCTCAGCGGGCTCTCCCCCGCCACCACCAAAACTGAGACCGTTGAAGATGGAAAATTGTTTTTTGGGACATTTCTGAGAATAAACGTTCATGCTCATGACTCATGACATGATTATTACTCTTTATGGTGCCAGCAAAATCATTGGGAAATCACCGGATTTACACAGGAAATGCTGATTTTCTGCTTGCCCATTGATTTGTCCCCTGATAAGGCTGGTCTCCACTGCTTGTCTGTGGGGGCATTTGTCTTGCCCTTTTAATTGGCAGATTTACTCCTTGTCCCTAGAGAACCACATCTCTTCTGAAGTGGCTTGTGTCTTGAGGGGGTGGGGGGTGTGTGTGTGTGTGTGTGTGTGTGACTTGGCCTTTGAGGTTGTGTTCTCTGACTGACTCAGCACTCTGACCCCTGTTCCTCTCAGGAGCTCCTACGTGAGGCTGAGGCATCTCTGCACAAACACATGGGTCCACAGCACCAACTCCCCCATCGACAAGGAGGAAGAGAAGCCTGTCATGCTGCGGGTACTTGACTGATTAAAAGAATAAGAAAATCCATATTTTATTGTTAAATGCATGAAGGAAAACAAAAATGAAAGGAAGGTAAAACAAGTTATTTCTTAAGACATGGCAAAGTATGTTTATACCACATTTGATACACACAGAGGCAATCCAATGTGCTTTACACAAATAAAGACAAAAAAACAGATAAAGACAAATAAAAGATCAAATATGGTTAAAATGAAGTCGATGGAAAGTAAACATAAGATGTTCCTTGCTCCCTGTTGTACCTACTGAGCCGTGATGGTTACTCTGCACACAGATCGGCACGTCTTCCGTGAAGGAGGATAAAGAGGCCTTTGCCATAGTGCCTGTGCCCCCGGCCGAAGTCCGAGACCTGGACTTTGCTAACGACGCCAGCAAAGTGCTGGCCTCCATCGCGGGCAAGCTGGAGAAGGGCACCATCACGCAAAACGAGAGGAGGTAGGAACGACTCGGGGAGTTTATTGACGGCCTGGCACCGGTTGAGACATTCCTGGCTAGTCATGCCAACAGGCATCAGCAGTAGCACCTGACGACGCCAGTCGGGACCGATATGTTTTGTTTTCCTGCTGGCGCTCATGTTCGCCCCAGCATGCGCTGTCAATCACTGCTGCAACTGAGATGTTTTGGCTTGATGGCCGGGTCGTTAGTGGTTTGTCATGTGTCTGTGTGCTCGTGTGCTCAGGTTCGTCACTAAGCTGCTGGAGGATTTGGTGTTCTTTGTGGTGGACATCCCCAACAGCGGCCAGGACGTGCTGGAGATCATGGTCAACAAGCCCAACAGAGAGCGACAGAAGCTCATGAGGGAGCAGAACATCCTCAAACAGGTGCAGAAGCCCGATACAACCTACCTACCTACCTACCTACCTACCTACCTGCCTCCTCTTCAGCCCACAACCCAGATTATCATCCCAATTTACCTCCTACTGCAGACCACCAGATTACCATAGTTGCCCATTGCAATTATGCATTCATTCAAGATCCTCTGGCCTTCATTGGTGTTGTTGTTGTTGTTGTTTGCAGATCTTCAAGCTGCTGCAGGCTCCGTTCACAGACAGTGGCGACGGCCCCATGCTGCGCCTGGAGGAGTTGGGTGACCAGCGCCACGCCCCCTTCAGGCACATCTGCCGCCTCTGTTACCGCGTGCTGCGCCACTCACAGCAGGACTACAGGAAGAACCAGGTGACTTACTCACACACACACACACACACACACACACACACACACACACACACACACACACATACCAGTGTATTTACAAAATGCGTGCTTTTGGTTATAGCCTACCATGCAGTGTGACAGTAGGCCATTTCTGTAAAACAAACTAATTTATTTGCAAAACGTTATGCAGTAGAACTACACATATGCAAACTATAATGTTTGCGCAGGAGGAGAATGAGAATAAGAGCGCAAGCACGCACGTAATCAGCAAAGGATAAGCTAAACACTAAGACAAGATTTCAAGGCCATGGACATACATTTTTCTTTCGAAAACAGAAATGGTGAAGGCAGCAAGGTAGGCAAGAGAGATACATTACTGGTCAAAACGTTAGCATAAGAACTGGTTGGCTGAATGAAGCACAAAGCTTTACTACACTGTTTAAAGTCACAGACACAACGAACCAAAGTAACTTTTATGCATGCGCAAACCTATATGGCCTATACATACCGGTAGATATGGCTGTGTAGCTGGGTCTGGCTCATCAAGCTACCTGCTCACGGCATAGGCTAAAAGTGTAACATGGGCAGGTGGCAAAGTATCAGCATTATTTTACTGAGCGACTTGTCAATAGGTCTTGTACCTAGTCTAAAAAAGCTGTTCCAGGTCAGTATATAAAGCTATCTATTGCTTGCATGAGGTCTGGGAATTGCACTTACTCGGTTTGGCTGGGAAGGCTACCAGTGCCACGTTTGTGACGAGTTACTGTATGTTGGTCATGCCTGTTTTGTGGCTGTCATGCTTTTAAATGGCTTCGCAAGAAGTACATAGAACATAACTTGCAATGCACTACTGTCATCTTCTTTAAGAACCTTTCCAAATATTTCCCATATATGGCTTTTCCTTAAGGGGTGTCTTTATTATTTTAACTTCTCACATCTTCAGCTTCTTTACCGTCTCCATCTCTACCTCTCCACCTATGTGGCAAGTAGGTCTACTGTATGCTTCAACCAATGATATCTTTGAAAAGCAATTATGAGTTAAATATTTATGCTAGCCTTCTCGTGATCCGTTAAGTATTTAAAAAAAAAAAAAAAAAAAAAAAAATATATATATATATATATATATATATATATATATATATATATATATATATATATATATATAAATTTTAAATGACCCGAATATCATTAAAATATTTTTTATATGACTCATAACCGCGCGGGCGACCGCTGACACACACACACACTGACTGACTGACACTGACACACACACACACACACACACACACACTCACAGCAGGACTACCGGAAGACCCAGGTGACTTACTGACACACACACACACACTCACACACTCATGACTTAAATTATTATTTTGGATAATTCAGAGCACCCAGATAATAAGATACCCATCTGGGTATCTTATTATCTGGGTGCTCTGAATTATCCAAAATAATAATTTAAGTCATGAGTGTGTGTGTCAGTAAGTCACCTGGGTCTTCCGGTTACCTTTGTTGGCGCGTCTGTGAGCTTGTTGAAATTCGACTAATTAGGGTGAAGATGACTGGGCTGTCTCCTCCTGACCCCTCCATTTGATTAGATTACGCAGTGTTTTACACTTTACACTTTAAGCACTTACATGCTGCCGCCCGCTGCTGATCACACAGCCTCACCCTATTGACCCCCGGGTCCCGAGTCTCGAGTCTCGCCCAGGTCCACAGCAACGATCCTGGATTCCTAGTCATGCACCAGTGTTTCATCTGCATTAGACTGCATTGCGTAATACCCCTAATGGCCTATACTACACACTATAAAGGTGATGATATATTCTGCATCTTTTTGAGCAGTGTTGCTGGGCAACCACATAACCAGTTCGGATGTGTTCGGATTGGATGATCATGGAATTGTACCTACTGATGGTTAAAGTTCTGTAGAAAATAAAAATGTTGGTCAATACCAATGGGAATGTGCCAGAACAACAATAGTCAGGAGCGTTACCCGGCACCATTGCTCAAAAGGTTGCTTTGTGTATCATCAGCATAAGGTACACATGACACGTACATAAGTCATGCAGCACCACAGGGCTCCGAGTTGTTAAAGAAAAAAATCCCGTAAAAGTTCTATCATGTTGTCAAGTCAAGTCAAGTCACATTTATTTATATTGCGCAGTGTATATAGCGTATATAGGGTGCACAGAGTACAACCTAAAGCGCTCCACACGCAGACATCAAAACATAAACAGACAAATGAACAAATTGACAAATATCGAAACAAAATGTTGGACGGAGCGGCGTGATTCGCCAGCGCACCTGTACACAGACATTAAGACAGGAAACAAACAAATGAAAAATAATTTAAAAAAAGTAAATAAATAAATAAGAATCTGTAAGTGAAATTCTATCAGTTCATTGGTTAGGCCTAACGTTACATTGAACAGCAGCATGGTGTTCATTGAACAGTCCAAACCGCAAGCAATATATGGCTGTAGCGTGGTGCTTTTAAACAGTTCAACCAGGCAACGCTAGGCCGTCTGGAGGTCTCCGGAATCACAGGTCAGCTGTGAGTTGTCTGGGCTCCTTCATCAAAAAAGCTTTTCCTACCATATGATGCACACATTTAGTCAGAAATTGAGAACAGAAATTGGATGTATCCTGACAAGATGTGGGTAGAAACAGAGCATTTATACATTTTGTGATGTAGTTTTGGATTTATGTCTGAGCAGTGCTGCTATGTGTTTTCCTGAACGTAGGAGTACATAGCCAAGCAGTTCCGCTTCATGCAGAAGCAGATTGGCTACGACGTGCTGGCTGAGGACACCATCACGGCCCTGCTGCACAACAACCGCAAACTCCTCGAGAAGCACATCACTGCTGCCGAGATCGACACCTTTGTTAGCCTCGTCAGGAAGAACAGAGAACCTAGGTAAGGTCAAGTCTCTGGACATCACTGAATGGGGAGATAGAGTTGGCTGTTTTTAGGTATTGCTGTCAGTCGTGAGGGTCTCCAAGTTCATACTGCATGTTGTTCTAATTTAAAAATTCAATTTATCTTGTTTCCCATGTTTTTTTCCCCCAGAAATTGTGACAAAATTGTGATAAAAAAAATTATCTTTTGGAAATTGATCTTTAATGCCTTTAAAAAAGTGAGGAAAAATCTTAAGGACACCAATTTTCTTTGTGAATGAATGATGTATCGTAAATAGATAAATGTTCTTCTTTAAAATACAGGGGGCATAAGTACACACACCCCTGTGTTAAATTCCCATAGAGGAAGGCAGATTTTTTATTTTTAAAGGCCAATTTTTTCATGGATCCAGGATACTATGCATCCTGATAAAGTTCCCTTGGCCTTTGGAATTAAAATAGACCCACCTAATCACATACCCTTCACTATACTTAGATTGGTATGGTTTTATTTCAGTTCGCCTAATAGCTGGTTTGATGTGCATTGAGAGATGATCTTATGGAAAGTTCCCCATGCCAATAGGTCCATGAAATAACTGGCCTTTAAAAATAAAAATCTGCCTGCCTCTATGAGGATTTTTTTTACTCATTTTTTACTCAAGATCAATCTCCAAAAGATTACTTTGTATTCCTCCTTTTAGTTAACTTTAGCATGGGTGTGTAAACTTATGACCACAACTGTAGTTCCATTAATGATGCTTGAAGGGGTCAGAGGTCCAGTGTTAACACTGGATTAGTTCCCACGTTAGTTCTATATGAGCAGTAACTAGCGATGCACGATATATCGGCGGCCGGTATATTATTAGCCGATAAGTGAAAAAATGAAAATATTATTATCGGTCCGATAACAGAATTCTGGCCAATAATTTGTGCCGATATGTTTTAAAGTCCTAATTTAGGCCTACGCAAGGTCCGTCTGGCTACACTGAGCTACTTGAGCTTGGTTGGCTATACTTTTTCCTTAATATAATGTCAGCAGTGTGAATGTATTTCACCACTCTAACAAAATCTGTGGTTATGCGTTCATTTGGGAATCTGTGCATCTCAAAATCCTCTCGTGAATGATCCGCCATTTAACCTTAACAGAGCGGAGCTCAGCCCTATCTAGAGCCGTCTTGTGCTGGTGTGTTTGCCCTTTACCGCACTGGTCGGGGAAACAAATAAACAAACTCGTTATTGGGACGAGTACATAAGTAGGCCTAGTTCTAAGTTGTGTTTTAGTATTATATTTGCATTACTTTAGCTTGGGTTTTGTATTATTACCTAGAAATATGCTAACCATTCGTGCTTCAGTTTCAGACAGGTCATCACAATAAGTTATTAAAACCTTCGGGGCTAACTCCTTTCATTTCTGCTGCAGCAGGTTGTGCGCAACAGAGTAGACGGACATAAGCATAAGATACAGTCTGAGGAGTTGCAGCTTTATTCAGTTACCCGCAGTTGAAACTAAACCTAAGTTTCCCTCACAAACACTGATTTGGTCGCTATACTGTAGCTTATTCCAAGCTGAGTCGTTTATGAGCGTTTAGTCCTAAATGAAAACGATTTAAACTCTCTAGCCACTTACTCGCAATTCACTGACGTCAGGTTCACTTAAAGGAGCCACACATACTGTAGGGCTAGGCTACTGTTATGTTGTTGACTGCCGTACTATTGAGGACTATTATGAGTTCTGTCCATCATTTGGTGGTAGGTAAAATTACTGCAATAAAATTATGCTTATTAAATGCGTTCCCCAAATCACTTTTCACAATTTTTTTTCAAGAGTAATATTATCGGTTATCGTATCGGTATCGGCCACAACAAACCAATAAATATCGGTTATCGTTATCGGCCCTAAAATTCCATATCGGTGCATCTCTAGCAGTAACATGGCCACCTTCAAAGGAAGCCCAATCCATAATAGGCCTAACTACTTGGAATCTGATGTCTGGAACATGTTGGCGTGCTTTAGTTGTTGGTGCAGTGGGTTTTCCCCATGGGTGTTCACACTATGGTGTTAAGGAAAAAGTAGAAGCATGTACAAATAAAAAGCCAAAACAAAATCTGGTGTACTTTGTGTTGGTTTGTAGATTGATTGGTTTGCATTTAAGCATGTAGACAATTTGTTTTTGTATGTGTTTGTCCATGGCTGTGTGTGTTTGTATGTTTGATTGTGTGAAAATGTACGTTTGTGTGTGTTTGGTTGCACATCCACGTGTGTATTTATGTGTGTTTGTGCACCCAGGTTTCTGGACTATCTGTCCGATCTCTGTGTTTCCATGAATAAATCGATCCCCGTGACGCAGGAGCTAATCTGCAATGCTGTGCTGGATCCAGCTAACGCCGACATCCTCATTGAGACCAAGTGAGACTTCATTAACAGGATGCTAGAACAGAGAGGCACATGAATGCCCTGCCTTATTGCCTTAAACAGGAAGCATAATGTTCTTAGTAATTAGTTAATGCGTTTAGTATTCTATGCTTTTTTTTAGAAGTTCAATTTATGAAATGGAAAAGAAAGACTGACCTAAATGTAAGCCACTGTTGCACTAATGGCATGTTCCAAAAAATGTATATGTTTAATTGGTTTCATGAGCCACCCAGCTTAACGTTTCTCATATGATCAGCGTGTGTGTGTACGTGCTATGGTGGAAAAAATATTGAAACAGACAAGGCAATGTGGATGCAAAGTTTGTTGACATTCAGATACAGAGAACAGGCCTGTCAGGGGCGTACTCTTTTTAGTCCACGGCCATGGTGGTTTCATTAAAAATAATTTTAGATCGCGTGTTATTGGTAATTGGTTGCTGGGTACATTTCAATGAATAATCCTCAAAATATCCCTTGGCCTGGGGGCTTCAGTGGCTCAGAAGGTTCAGGAGATGGCCGGTTCAAGCCCCACTTCTCTTGACCCTGTCAAAGTGTCCTTCAGCAAGACACAGAGCCACAAAGTGCTCCCAATGTGCAGTTTGGCGCCTTGAATTGTGTGTGTGTATGTGTGTGTGTGTGAATGTGAGGGATGAAATTGTAAAGCGTTTTGAGTGCTTGGAGAAGTAGAAAAGTGCTATATAAATGCAGTCCATTTACCATTTGCTATTTGTCAGGTTGGTCTTGTCACGTTTCGAAGTCGAGTCGGTGACTATCGGGGAGGCCCCCGTTGAGACCGAGGAGGATGAGGAGGAGGTGTGGCTCTTCTGGAAGGACAGCTGCAAGGAGATCCGCAGCAAGAGCATCCGCGAGCTGGCCCAGGATGCCAAAGAAGGCCAGAAGGAGGACCAAGAGGTCATCAGCTACTACAGGTACACACACACACACACACACACACACACACACACACACACACACACACACACACACACACACACACACACTTTCTCACACACACTCACAAGCGCACAAAATATTCTCAAAGGGACTGCGCTGCAGTCATTGACACATAGACCCTTCAATTTTTGCTCTGAATTAATAGCTGTGAAATAAACCAGATAATAATAAGAGATTGATCAGGTATTATAGAAACTAACTGTAATATGTGCTGATGTATGAAGGTTCAGTTCCAGTCTGTTGACGTATATGAATGAATGTTCATATCAAAACTAACCACCGCACACTGCATTCAGTGCCTTTCTATTCAGAGTCAGCAACACACTTCACTAGCATGTTTCTTCACGCTCGTTCTACAAAGCTAAGCATAATTATAAGCATTCACAGGTGCAGTAAATATCTCTAAGGCCAGATGACCTGGGTTACATGATTGATCATCATTCAGAACATCAACACTTATTTCCCAGAACCTACTAGTCCCTGGTTGTTGGCTTTACGTGGGGATTTCTGTTGATTGATTATAGTAACGTTGGTCTTGGCACGTTCAGGTACCAGCTGAACTTGTTTGCGAGGATGTGCCTGGACCGGCAGTACTTGGCCATCAACAAGATCTCGGGCCAGCTGGACGTGGACCTGATCCTGCGCTGCATGTCGGACGAGGACCTGCCCTACGACCTGCGCGCCTCCTTCTGCCGCCTCATGCTGCACATGCACGTGGACCGCGACCCCCAGGAGCAGGTCACGCCCGTCAAGTACGCGCGCCTCTGGTCCGAGATCCCCTCCCAGATCGCCATCGACGAGTAAGTAGGCGTCTCGTGAGCGAGCGTGTTTTGTATATGCATTTCATCCCCTTCCCGATAATCTTCACACTCCATTTGCGCTGTGATTGTGATTGTGCTCTAATTCATGTGCTGTCGTAGCTATGACAGTGACGGCACCACGCGAGATGAGATTAAGGAGCGGTTCGCCCTCACCATGGAGTTTGTCGAGAACTACCTACGCGATGTGGTTTGTCAGAACGTGCCCTTCTCCGACAAAGAGAAAAACAAGCTCACGTTTGAGGTGGTGCCTGTTGATTTTACGTCATGCTTTTAAAATAGTGGAAAGTCCCTCAGGCGCCTCATCCTTAACAACCGTTTGTTTTGTTTGGTTTGGTTTTATTTTAGGTTGTTAATCTTGCCAGGAATCTCATCTACTTTGGCTTCTACAACTTCAGTGACCTATTGCGCTTGACCAAAATCCTCCTGGCCATCCTTGACTGTGTCAATGTCAGTACAATATACCCCATCAACAAGCTTGAGAAAGGAGATGAGAACAAAGGCGAAAACCAGAGCGGTAATACTCCAATTTCTTCTCTTTTCTTATTATGTTTTTGTTTATTTAAAGGAACACTCCAACATTTTGGACTCTCCCTCACTGTCTCCCCCAGAGCTGGATAAGATGATGCATACCCTTCTGGTCTGTGCGTGCAGCAACTCAGTCTGATGCACACGCTGTTAGCATAGCTTAGCATAGTTTATTAAAGTAGGCAGTTCCAATTAGCCCATAGCACCCAAAAGTAACAAAAGAACTCTTAACATTTTCTCATTTACATGTTGTGACTTGAACAGTTACAACATATAGGCGATTGTCTAAGCACACACAAACCCTGAATTATGTTCTCATTCAGGAAAAGCACAGCTACTTGAGTGATTTGCATGCGGCACCTGAAAAGCTGCAGTAGCAGTGCTTTGTCTAAATGAGAATGTAGTTCCAAGCATGTTGAAAATCGCTGTGTTGCATTTCATACTGCAATTTGTATACATTGTAATTATACTAGTCACAACATGCCTTACAAGAAATCAACTTTTGGTCAATCAGTTTTCACTTATAAAGCAGCTGGTGAGTGGAATACAATCCCACAAAACATAAGAGAGTCCAGTTCTTATAGTTCATTCAAATTAAAATTAAAGAAATGGCTGATAGACAACCAAGTCTGTCAGCATTAGTTTATGAGATTAGAAGAGTATGGTTGTTGGAGTGTGTGTGTGTGTGTGTGTGTGTGTGTGTGTGTGTGTGTGTGTGTGTGTGTGTGGGCGCGTTTGTATCTCTGGTGTGATTTTTATATATATTGTAATTGTTTTATTTTTGTTTTGTTTGCTTTTTTGCTGTAATGTATTATTTTAATTAATAGGTCATTTTGCCATGCTCCTTCTGACTACCAATGGAAACTAGCCTTTTGGCTATAATTGGGTGCATTTACATTTTCTTTGTAAAATGTCAATTAGTGAACACTGTCCCTCTATAACAAATAAAGTTAATAATAATAATAATGTAAATAGAACAATATTTTAGTTATTTTGTCACTTTTGGGAGATTGGCTAGTTGGAACTGCCCACCTCAATGAACTATGCTAAGCTATGCTAACAGTGGGTGCTTCAGACTAAGTTACTGCACGCACAGAGACGAGAAGGGTAAGTATCATCTTATCCAGCTCTGGGGGGAGATGGTGAATAAACTAATTTCCAGCAATGCAAGGCAAAACACACAACAGCAATGCTTTGAAAAGGTAATGCTCAGAAATAACTAGGGTATAAAAAAGGATATATAGGATTTGTAAAACTATGAAAAGAAACAGTAATAAATAAATAAAACACTACAAACAATGAATAAAACAATATAAATGTATAGAATGGAATATACACACGAAAGGAAAGATGTTGACCGCAACATGCAACGACTGATGAAGAACACAAATGTGTGACTCAGTCTGTGTACAGTGGTTAAAGCCCAACACAATATGAGACACACGTGACGCATACACACGTTCTCATTGTCCACACTGTCCACTTATGTCTCAGTAAGTCTCTCGGACACACACGTTCTCATTGTCCACACTGTCCACTTATGTCTCAGTAAGTCTCTCGGACACACACTCAGTTGAATGTGAGAGTGGTCGTCTCTCTCCACAGGCAGTAACGTCATGCGCTCCATCCACGGGGTGGGGGAGCTGATGACTCAGGTGGTGTTGAGGGGAGGGGGCTTCCTGCCCGCCACCCAGAGCCTGCCCATCCCCACCAACGGAGACGTGGTCAAGGCCCAAGTGGAGCCCGAGAAGGAGGACATTCTGGTGATGGACACCAAACTCAAGATCATAGAGATCCTGCAGGTAGCCCACCTCAAGAGGATTGTCTAGAACAGGGGTTTTCAACTGATTGTGAACCAGGGACCATCATTCTGACTAATTACTTAACCCCAGGACCATCACTGAATAAAAATACTGATTCCCACATTGCAACTACACTACTGAATCCATGGTCAGGGACCACCAGCAATGTCCTCACGGACTACAAGTGGGCCGCGGACTACTGGTTGAAAACCCCTGGTCTAGAACTTTCCAGAACTTTGAGTCCCTCTCTCAGTTATCCCCCTAAAAGTGTTGTGATTAACCACAACAGGGGATAGAAAGAAGCCATGTTCCACCAGTTATTGATCTTTTGAATCTAGTGATCTATAGATTGATTTGAATACTTTTCCTTATCTACTGAGCTGTTTGAGCATTTTGTTTAGATTTAAATAACCAGGATACTGATGAGTAACTGAAGAGCCAGTTGTTATTTTAATGGTAAGAAGGCTACTGCATTGATTGAGGGAATCACTCCCTATGCTGTGTTTGCTCTCGGCAGTTCATCTTGAATGTGCGGCTAGATTACCGCATCTCTTGCCTGCTCTGCATCTTCAAGCGTGAGTTTGATGAAACAAACACCCAGACGGACTTGGCAGCTGCAGTGGCCAATCCAGACGGATCCAACAACATGCCAGGTTTGGCCATTGCTCTCAGACTTCCATTTCAAACCAGGTGCTACATTCTTTTTTCCCCCCTGAACGTTAAAAAGATTGTTTGCCTCTTTTTTTGGTCAGCAGCACTCGATTTTGAGAAGATCGAAGAGCAAGCAGAGGGTATATTTGGTGGAAGGTAAAGCCTAATTTATAGTTTTGTCTTGTTTATAAAGGTGCAGGTGCTTTCTTCTGCTAGCTGTGTGTGACCTGCTGCTCTCTCCTCTCAGTGAGGAGAACACACCACTGGACCTGGATGACCACGGTGGTCGGACATTCCTGCGGGTTCTCCTCCACCTAACCATGCATGACTACCCTCCTCTGGTGTCGGGGGCGCTTCACCTGCTCTTCAGGCACTTCAGCCAGAGACAGGAGGTGCTCATGGCCTTCAAACAGGTAATACCACACACACAAACACACACACACACACACACACGCACACACACACACACACACACACACACAGATACATAGATACAGTACACAGATACAGAGAGGGGGGGGGGTGGTCATGGCCTTCAAAGAGGTGGGGAAGGAACCTCTGCAGAGCCTTTTGTTTTTTGAGCAGTATCTGGCCTGAAACTCGCATGAATAACAGCACAAATGTTTTAAGCACCTTCCAGAATGAGAATAGAAATAGGTTTGTTTTTCATTAAAAAGGCACTGGACGCACTGAGCACTGAAGCAGGGGAGCGCAGTGACGTATCTAAATTCCTGTGTGATGACGTTTGTTTTGGGTCCTGTTTTCCTCTCCGTCAGGTCCAGCCGCTTGTCACCAGAAACTAGAGACGATGAATTGCTCTGATGGTCTCCTTGTGTAATGCTGTAGGTCCAGCTGCTGGTCACCAGTCAGGATGTGGAGAACTACAAGCAGATCAAGAGCGATCTGGACCAGTTGCGCTCCATCGTGGAGAAGTCTGAGCTGTGGGTCTACAAGAGGCAGGGCGATGAGAACAATGATGGAGGAGATGGACCTGCAGCCGAGTCCGACCACAAGAAGAAGGTTAGACTCGTGTGTCTGTTTTGTGCGTTTTCACACGTGTATTTTTATCTGTCTGTGTTTCTGTGTATACTTCTGAGGATGTGGATGTTGATGTATGTAAATCTGCAAGTGTTTATGTGTGTATACTTTTGCGTGCACGTATGTGTTATGTATGTATGTGAGGGAGAGAGAGAAACGCTTGACCCGGAGCTTGTTTTCTCTCTCTCTCTCCCTCTCTGTGCAGGGGGAGTCGGGCGGCTCAGACAAGAAGAAGACGGAGAGCACAAGCAGCTATAATTACCGCGTAGTTAAGGAGGTAATGTGTGCTTGCACCACCCTAATGGCCAGGAACATGGCCATTGAGACGCGCTTCTCTTCTGAAGCAGGGCCGGACAGAGAGTTCTGTTCACTTTCCTTCTCACTTGCTCTGGAATGAGAAAGAAAGAGGAGAGACCTGGTTGTGTGTATGTGTGCGTGCGTGCGTGTGTGTGTGTTGTTTATTTATTTGTGTGTGTGTGTGTGTGTGTGTGTGTGTGTGTGTGTGTGTGTAGATCCTGATACGGCTCAGTAAGCTCTGTGTCCAGGAAGGATCGTCAGGGAAGAAGAGTAAGAAGCAGCAGCAGAGGCTCCTGAGGAACATGGGGGCGCACAGTGTGGTGCTGGAGCTGCTGCAGATCCCCTACGAGAAGGTGTGTGTGTGTGTGTGTGTGTGAAGGTCCAAATAATAAGAAGGTCCAAATCTGCCACCTTTGCTTTTTATGTAGCAACTGAAAGGATGCAGTGCCTTGACAATTGATTGTTAGTTGACAATTGATGTTATCCCTTTTATCTTTTTGGCTGTGATGTTGGTTGAGGCTGTGTTGGTTGGTTGTACTTTATGCTTGGAATTTGGAATTTTGCATATTTGTGCAATGCAAACACTACATAGTAATGAGCAACGATCATAGTGCAGACAGGCTACTAATTATGACTGCCACGAAGCGACGGTCATATAGGTTTAGTCAGTTTTTTTTTTCTTCCGTATTTTTTATTTATTTTTTTATTCAGTAATTTTGTGTCAACGATTCTTGGAACACTGAAAGCCGAGGTGCACCAAACTAGGTGGGCCCCACAAGGATGATACGGAATCATTGTTTTGATTGATCCCCGCCAGACTGGACACCCCGAAAGGAGGGTAGGGCGGACACAGTTTTCTGTGAATATCTGGAGAAACGTAGGAGGACCATATTTTTTTTTAAGTGTAGGATCATTATGACACCCTCTGAATGCATGCCAAGTTTCGTGGAATTCCGTTCATAGGGGGCCATATCAGCTACACACACACACACACATACATACACACGAATATGCACACACACACACACAGCACACATGTACACACACAGGCACGCATACACTCACATGCACACACACAGGCACGCACACACACACACACTCACAAACATGCACACAAACACACACAGGCACACACACATGCACACACAGACATAAATACACCCATACGCACACACACATAAACAAACACACACACACCGAAGCACACATATAGACAAAAACAAACACACACTATAATAATGCACACACTCATTTACATACACAAAAGTAGAGGATGGAGAAGGAGAAGGAGACAAATTGACAAGCGTGAATTATTTTTGCGGAGAGAATGTGCAGGACTGGGCGGCGGTCATATTTCATACCGCTCTTATCTTAGTGATTACCCTGCAGTCGAAATGTGATGATTAAGCCTGTGCTGATATGTAGTGCGTGTGGTGATGGTCCCACTAGGGCGAAGATGTCCGCATGCAGGAGATTATGAAGCTGGCTCATGAGTTCCTGCAGAACTTCTGTGCAGGGAACCAACAGAACCAGACCCTGCTCCACAAGCACCTCAACCTGTTCCTCAACCCAGGGGTAATTCTGTGTACCACCCCCCCCCCCCCCCCCCCCACACACACACACACACACCCCCACACACACTTTGCCTCTCTCTCTCTCTTTCACTCAAACTTTCTCTCTCTCTCTCTCATTAGGGTTAACATGGACTCAAATGTCCATTCTTTATCGTTTACTATCTTTATTGAATTTAGTTTGTTGGTGGTCTGGTAGCGTTTGGTTGGTCATGTCGACATCTCCTCCCTCTGCTAGATCCTGGAGGCGGTGACCATGCGGCACATCTTCATGAACAACTTCCAGCTGTGCAGCGAGATCAACGAGCGGGTCGTGCAGCACTTTGTCCACTGCATCGAGACCCGCGGCCGGCACGTCCAGTACCTCAAGTTCCTGCAGACCATTGTCAAGGCCGAGAACAAGTTCATCAAGAAGTGCCAGGACATCGTCATGGCCGAGGTCAGATAGATGAGCCAAACGGGGTATTTCACTGAAATTACTTACAAGAGTGTCTGAAATGAGTGTGCTTATTTAATCGTTTATTTTATGTGTTTGTGTCTGCGTGTGTGTGTGTTGCGTGCTGGTCTGCGCTGTCAGCTGGTCAACGCGGGCGAGGACGTGCTGGTGTTCTACAACGACCGGGCGTCCTTCCAGACGCTGGTGCAGATGATGCGCTCGGAGCGCGACCGCATGGACGAGAACAGCCAGCTCATGTACCACATCCACCTGGTGGAGCTGCTGGCCGTCTGCACCGAGGGCAAGAATGTCTACACCGAGATCAAGTGCAACTCCCTGCTGCCGCTAGACGACATTGTGCGTGTGGTCACTCACGAGGACTGCATCCCCGAGGCAAGCCCGCCGTCGCCACAATGTTTTAATAGTTTCAAGTCCTCTCTGGGGTTTTTGTTTTTGTCACAGCAATGGTCTTTTACCTGTTTTTGGCCCTTATCATCAGGCAAAGTAAAAGATTAAACCAAGTATACCAGGTGAAGTAGCTAGTATTACAACTGTCATATTAAACTTTCATATTAGACCTACAGTATATGGCCAGTTCCCCCCCCCATATGGATTGGCTGATGCAAATCAGCACTTACACCACATATGTGATGAAAAGTGCAAAAATACCCTTCACTACACCTTGCTCTCTAAAACCACACCGTATCCTCACACAAACGTAGAAATGAGGAAGTCGTTGACCACAAATGACGTTGGTTTCTCGTGATCTGCTCACAGGTGAAAATAGCCTACATCAACTTCCTGAACCACTGCTACGTGGACACGGAGGTGGAGATGAAGGAGATCTACACCAGCAACCACATGTGGAAGCTCTTTGAGAACTTCCTGGTGGACATCTGCAGGGTAGACAGAACTACAATGCTTTCAGATCACTTGTCACAGATTGCATTAGGCGTTGTTGTGTAGATGTGGTTTTTTGATTACTGAAGTGCTTCATAATTCTCTAATGTCCTCCACGTCAACTCTCATATGACCCTATCAGTTCTATTTGGGTCGCTCCATTCTGACCTTGCAAATAATCTTGTGGCCAAAAGTCAAACCATAGTGATTCACACAATTTCATTTGTTTCTGTCTTTATAAAATCCTGTTCATTTATTTTATATATTGAGATACAACTACTGCTACTACAGCCATGGCACAAAAGACTCCTTACACAAGCAGCATATTATTGTCCTGTCTTGCTGGCAGGGTCAATGTTATTTTTATTTGGCCATTAGGGAACATGCAATAGTTTAGGAGGTTTTGAACGGTTAAATAAAATAACATTTTGTTTTAGATCCATGAGAAGTTTGTTAGTCAGTTTGTTAGCGTTCTTGTGAATCAAACAGGAAGCGAAATTTGTGTGATGTGGATGTTATCACTACTCAGGAAGCTGTTTCACTACACTTAGGGGATGTGTGTGCGTGTGCATGTGTGCTCTTAGGTGTGTAACAACACAAGTGACAGGAAGCACGCTGACACCGTGCTGGAGCGCTATGTGACCGAGACGGTCATGAGCATCGTCACCACCTTCTTCAGCTCGCCCTTCTCTGACCAGAGCACCAGCCTGCAGGTAAAGTTCAACTAAAACCTGCATGTAGGAACACACACACACACACAATGAGAGGGACTTGACCACTGTTACATGGAACAGATACAGAAAGGCATACCGCCTATGTATGCAAATATGTAGAAACTACATGGAAATGGGGAAAAAGCCTGAAAAAATTCAAACACAAACACACACACAGACAGAGGGGCACTGGTTGTGTGTAGAGTAGCCTGTCTGGTTGTAGCAGCAGCCCTGGCTGACCTTGTGATCTCTGACACATCTTCCCCGTCCGTAGGTGGCCCATCTTATGTATGTAAGTAACGGGAAGGACGCTTCCCCATTAATCCTCCAGGGTGTGTCTGACTCTTCACAAGGACTTCCTCTCTGTCTCCCCATATACTCCTCACTCCTTCCAAGCACTCGTTGTTGTGACACCGTGTTCCTAGTAGCACTCTCACCTCCTCATGTCTGGGCCTAGCTTTAGCTATATTCAGGCATGGTTGCTGCGGCAACAGCAGGGCATGGGGTTTGAGCACAATCCTGTGTCCCCGCCTGTATGCGGTTGTCTCAGTCGGTCATCCGTTGCACTTTTTGGAAGACTAGTCCACTTCTCCTCTCCCTGGGCCCCTTGAGTAATACCCCCCCCCCCCACCACACACACACACACACACACACACACACACACACACACACACACACCACCCTCCCTATGCCAGGACTTGCCGGACTTGCCAGAAGCTGCCTCAGAAGGCAGTGCTGATGGCGGCTGAGATTACCCACTTACGATTAATGTATCGTCAGCACAATTTCAACACACACACACACACACACACACACACACACACACACACACACACACACACACACACACACACACACACACACACACACACACACACACACACACTGCTGTAATGCAGAAGCGATAAGCTGTAGCAACAACATGCTTTGGTGGTGACCCTACCCTTCCTGTGTCTGATCCCGTGTGTTCCTGGTAGCTACGTCCTGACTCTAAATGAAGAGCCCCATTTCCCAGAAGCTCCTTCATTCCTTTTCCTTCGGCCCTCTCATTCATTTCTCTCTCTTGTTCCCTGTTTCCCCCCCTCTATCTCTCTCTCTCTCTCTCTCTTTTTCTCTCTCTGTTTTGAGACAGGCCTCCATTTTGGGCAAAATAACCGAGGTATTTGTTTGTTTGTGGATCCAGCCCAGAGTGTTATCACGGTTTGTGGTGGTAGCAGTATGGTGGTGCGACGTGCTAGTTTAGCGAGCCTGTGTGGGACAGCTGGTCATAGGACGACTGGCCTGTCAGAATGCATTTGGGTTGTCTCACAATCTTACTCCCACAGGTGCACTAAACTTAGCTAAATAGCTAATCGAATATGCGTCCAGGAAGGAAACTTTTAAATGTCCCCCCGCCCCCTCCCTGCTGGTTTTTGTGTCTGTGGTGGTGTGTAGAGTCACTAAGGTCTCCACTGGGTCCATAACAATAGGGGCTTTGTATGGGAAATCACCCTAGGGATTTAAAGCGTTGTCACTCAGGATCAGGACATGGCGTAAAAGTGTTGACTGCTGAATGAGTGTGATAGATGAACACGTACGCTTCCTCATACTCTTGGCAGTGTCATAGGAACCTGAGTGGATTTACACAAATCACATTCTGTTCCACAAACATGTTTTCCAGTTTTGTTTCTCCTTAATAGATACGATACGAGGTAAGTACCCAACAGTTCACAGAAAAAAGCCACACCCCATATACAAAGCAAATCTTCAGAATGATAAGCATGTGTTAGCTTGACTTATGACTAGCGTGTTAGCTTGTGAGTTCTAAAACCCCTGTAACCGTCTGCAGTTGGATGTTTTAGCTTGTTTTCTCACGTCTCCTTGTGATTGTTGAATGTGCATCCCACTGTGTCTGTCATTCCCCCGGTTTCTTCTCTGGATGTACCTGCCCGACCAGAGTGCTCAAAATGTACAATTAAACCACCTTTTTGGGAGCAAAAAAGACAAAAGTGTGCTGTGTGGATATTTGCCTCCTCCTTAGTAATTCAAAAGTAAGACCACTGCAAATTTGCAAATATATGACCGTCAACTCATTTGAATGTCACTCAGCAACCGTAGGATGACATCAGAAAAAAAAAAAAGTGCAGTGGTCTCTTTTTCCAGAGCTGTATACAGATGTGCTTGCCCTCTTACTTTCCCTGTTCCTTCCGTCTCATCCTCTGTGTTCTCTCGCTCGTCCTCAGACCCGGCAGCCTGTATTTGTTCAGCTCCTGCAAGGTGTCTTCAGGGTGTACCACTGCAACTGGCTGATGCCCACCCAGAAGGCCTCAGTGGAAGGTTGCATCAAGGTCCTGTCAGACGTAGGTGAGGCATCCCACTGCACAACAGGACACCTTTATTCCATCTGGTGCACAACCAAAGCACTCTTACAGTGAGACACATATCCACATAATTTTCCACACACAAACTGAGATTTTTTTTATGCATTTTGGCCTTTGGTACACATCAAAACAGGTATTTTTTAAAATCCGGCCAAAGTGGAGATTTTTGAAAACTCCGTTTCAGTGGGTTTTTTGACAGGGATTTTTTGGATTGTGACGTGTGGACAGAATTATTTTAAAACACGGAGGAAGAAACATATCAGTTTTTCAAAATCCCTGGCTACGTGTAGACATGGCCTAAGCCAAGTTTTTATTTAAGCTTTGTGTTTGAGTTGGTTTGCGTCACCGTTTTCATTCGCAGCTAAGAGCAGAGCCATCGCCATCCCTGTGGATCTGGATAGTCAGGTGAACAACCTGTTTGTGAAATCCAATAATGTGGTGCAGAAGACGATCCTGAACTGGAGGCTCTCAACGCGCAACGCCACCAGGCGCGACTCCACACAGACCACGTCACGAGACTACAGGAACATCATAGAGAGGTTACAGGTACATCAGTGCATCGCTCTCAGAACATTTCAGTTATGTCTAGGAAATGTTTTTCATCCTAACTGCACGCAATGCAGGTAACTGTCAGCCACAAAGTCCGTTTGATTACTTTGTTTTTAATTAGAATGTTTTAACGGCAAGTGATGCGACACAGCGCTATTTGGCAACATGACATTTGTCTTCTAACATTCTAACTCAATCCAGGACCAGTGGCAAAAGGATAAAAAAAAATCGACCCAGGGTAAAAAACAAATCCTGGACATCCCCTTTAAGAAGTACTCTTCTGTTCTGTTTTGTGGTCACTGACTTTGTGGTCCTTTGTATAACCCCTTTGACCATCAGTCTGGGACCAGCTTCTCGCTATGTCCCTGTTTTAACAGTAATTCATCTAAAAAAACTAGGCTCTATGAGGGCTTCAGAGCAACCTCCTATGTAAGCCAGGCAGAGGTGAGAGAGGTGGACTGGGTCTCTGACTCACGGTGCGAACGTGAGGAGTGGAGGCTGAAGATAGACGCCTGGCCTCCATCAGTCAGACCTCCCTCTGCATCGTCATGCACCATTGAAACAGCATTTCCCCGAAACAGACGCAAGACCTCAGAGTTCTGGAGAAAATAGGGCAGAAAAAAAATGCGTGTGTGTGTGTGTGTGTGCGCATGCACATGCATATATATATATGTGTGTGTGTGTGTGTGTGTGTGTGTGTGTTTTTATATATATATATATATATATATATATATATATATATATATATATATATATATATATATGTATATACTGTATACACACACACACAAAAACACGCACGCACACACACACAAAAACCCACACACACACACACGCATTTTTGTGTTTGGTTTGGTTTTTGTGTGTGTGTGCGTGCGTGCGTGCGTGCGTGCATGTGTTTGTGTGTGTTGTGTGTGTGTGTGCATGCGTGTGCACGTGTGGAAGGTCTGCGGGGTTGGGGAGAAGTGGTATGTGGGTCATGTGTCACTCATGAGTCGGCTGTGCTGGTGGCCGTAGAGGTGGGAGGAGAGGGAGGTGTGTGTGTGTGTGTTTTCTTTCTTCTGAGTAATCTGTGTGTTTGAAAGTGTGCACTGAGTGGGTGGGGGTTTGGGGGGGAGTAAAGGGAGTGTTTTGTGGTTAACCACAAGTCCCCCCCCCCCCCCCCCCCCCCTCACGCCTGTTTCTGCTCTAGCATGTAGTCACTGGGTGGAGTCGAAGTTGGCGTTGGAGTCAGGGTTATGAAGTTCAGGGCAGGCTTCCCCGAGCTTTACAGCAGAGTTCTCCAGAAGAGCAGAGTTCGGGAAGGCGGCTCGCCTCACCCCACAAGTCCCTGAGTGCACTCCACTAGCTCCAGTCGGGCCAGCTCAGAGGCAGCCAGACAAAGGATTACACACACACACGCACACACACACTCATTCACTCACTCACTCACTCACTCACACACTCACTCCCACTCAGTCCATGTTGAGCTCAAGCTTTTGTTACTAGAGAGCACTGCTTGTTTTGTTGTGTGTAGAACTACTGTTTTTAAAAGTTCAAGTTAAACTGGAGTTATTAAAGAGTTAGGGGCAAATTACTGCCATCAGAGATATATTAAGTATATATATACTTTTTGATCCCGTGAGGAAAATTTGTACTGTATGTGCCCAGATAATAAAGATACTTCTCTGTGGATCTGATGAAATCCAAAACCTTGTTTGTGGCATGTCAGTGCTTCGTGCATACGCACTCTGCATGTAATGTATGTGCACAGATGGCACAGGCTTTGCAGCACTGACTGCATGTGCTCTACAGCCTGTAAGACCATAAGTCTAATTAATTTCCCATGTTGACACAACCGCAGTGGGTTGTTGGAAGTAAGGTCTTACTACAGAAGTTATCAGTGGTTTCTGGAGTCCTTCACATGCGAGTGCAGTGTGTGTCATGTGTTTGTAGTGTGTGTGTGTGTGTGTGTGTGTGTGTTTGTAGTGTGTGTGTGAGTGTGAGTGAGGACTGACCTCGTTGGCGGGATTAGAGAAATCCAATAGAGAGGCGAGGCCTGAGTGGTGAGGTCATGCCGATGGCCCTGCGTGGGCCTGGATGAGAACACACTGTACCCTTCTTCACACGTGCAGGCCACTTCCCGAGCCGCTACTGCCGTGTGTGTGAGCCCCGACGCCCAGCCACGGAGTGCTGAGTCGTGGCCGGTGGGACACGGTGTCCCGGCGATGAGTCAGACAAGCCGGGCCTCCGCCGCGTTGACTGATTGAGATGGGACTTTGTTTACTTTGCTGGGCATAGCTTAGCATAGCATATTCAGACCTAATGTACAGCTCTGGAAACAATTAAGAGGCCACTGCACATCTTTGCAGTGGTCTATTAATTTTGAATATGACCGGCAACTCATTCTAATGTCACTCAGCAACCGTAAGAAAAGTGCAGTGGTCTCTTATTTTTTTCCGGAGCTGTACATGGCACAGGCGTGAGCAGACCTTGTGTGTGTGCGTGGGCCAGTATATGTATGGATATGGGATTTGTTTACAGGGCTGCATATTTATATGGGATTTGTTTACAGGGCTGCATATTTGTAGGGCTTTATACAGTATGTATGGATATGGGATTTGTTTACAGGGCTGCATATTTGTAGGGCTTTTCCAGATTGTTTCCAGAACCAACTTATCAATACAACCAATAGAATTTGATATAGATGATTTGATAGAGATCCTATTTGATTTGATAGAGATGCATACATTTGTAGCAAACACAGCAACCATGCAACCATCTCACAAAAACAGTCTGTTATAAGTTGTGTCTGCAAATCATGCTTTAATCCCAGGCAAAGTGGGTTCATCATATCTGACCAATTCTGACACCCCCCCCCCCCCCCCCCCCCCCCCCCCCCCACCCCCACCACAGGACATTGTGTCCGCCCTGGAGGACCGGCTGCGGCCGCTGGTGCAGGCCGAGCTTTCCGTGCTGGTGGACGTGCTTCACCGGCCCGAGCTGCTTTTCCCTGAAAACACGGAGGCACGCAAGAAGTGTGAGAGCGGAGGCTTCATCTCCAAGTAAGACTCCCTCCGAACGTTACAGCTAGGTCACAAACACATAGACCAGTGTATATAAACTCCCTCCGAACGGCTCCACGATCTCCCCACACCCACTATTCTATATGGAACACACTCTGGAAAAGGATACACAATCCCATTTGAGAGTAACGTTACAGCTACTGTAGGTCACAAACACATAGACCAGTGTATATAGACTCCCTCTGACCGGCTCCACAATCTCCCCACACCCACTATTCTATATGGAACACACTCTGGAAAAGGATACACAATCCCATTTGAGAGTAACGTTACAGCTACTGTAGGTCACAAACACATAGACCAGTGTATATAAACTGACTTGTACTTAAAAACGTCTGCACTCTCATCCTCTGGTAATAGTATTGTAGTATTAAATGCTACCTACTGTAAGCAATGTCTCCTCTGCATTGTTTCTTGAATGTTGTTCCCTTATTTTTGTAAGTTGCTGTGGATAAAAGCATCTGCTAAAAGAAAAGTAAATGTATACAGTGGGTGTATCACAGTGTGAACACAGGGTGAGGTGCTAGTGTCTATGAGGATTATCTGACACTCTGTTGCTTGCCCTGCCCAACCCCCCCCCCCCAGAAGCTTTTGTGAGCCTGGAGCAGCAGTCTTGACTGGGGCTCCTAGCCTCAACAGGTGCAGGTACACGGATTACGTGCTCCACCATGCTCTGTAACATGTGACTGACGCTCCCACTCACACTAAGTGACTAAGGGCCCGTTCACGTTCCATTTAACTCACCTGCCCTCTCTCGTGTGACTGTGACTCACTCACGCTTGTGTGTGTCCTTGTCTTGGAAAGCAGGTGAATTGATGTCTGTCCAGGTGACTGCCGAGGAAAGATGACTAAGCCCCATTGTTGTTTGTGTCTGTGGCCTACCTCTCTCTCTCTCTCTCTCTCTCTCTCTCTCTCTCTCTCTCTCTCTCTCTCTCTCTTTCTTTCTTTCTTTCTTTCTTTCTTTCTTTCTTTCTTTCTTTCTTTTTTTCTCTTTCTTTCTCTCTCTCTCTCTCTCTCTCTCTCTCTCTCTCTCTCTCTCTCTCTCTCTCTCTCTCTCTCTCTCCATCTCTCTCTCTTCTCTCTGCAGGTTGATTAAACACACCAAGCAGCTGCTGGAGGAGAATGAGGAGCGTCTGTGCATCAAAGTGCTGCAGACGCTCCGGGAGATGATGACCAAAGACCGCGGCTACGGAGAGAAGGTAACGCCTCAGTACTCAGTTCTATCTCTCTCTCTCTCTCTCTCTCTCTCTCTCTCTCTCTCTCTCTCTCTCTCTCTCTCTCTCTCTCTCTCTCTCTCTCTCTCTGTCTTTCCTTCAGTCCCTCTTTTTGTCCATTTCTCCCTTTCTCTCTGTCCAGCCAGTGTCTGCTTTGACGGACTCTCAGGGTTGCCCATCGTAGGCAGGTGTGTTTTGATGATTATTCAGCGTTAGGGCACCACAGAGCTCAGAGAGAGGAAGTGTACGAGAGAGGCGTTATGGACTCTTTCTCTCTCTCTCTCTCTCTCTCTCTTCTCCCACATCCTCCAGATGGTCGTCCACAAAGTCTCAGTCCACTCATATCAGCTGCTCTTTTTCACAGCCCGGTGGTGCCGGCATGGGCGCTCGCTCCTCACCACGGTTCTTTGAAAAATAAAAACAAAAACAGTTTTATGACTTTATTAGTGCCATTAAAAATGCCGTCCACAACTGCCGATGTCTTTATTACGTAACGCATGCATGTTGTTATGTTGTACCACACATACGAGACATGATGCGCGGTGCGCGCACACACACACACACACACACGTTCTTATTCTTGTTTTTGTACTGTACTTTACTGTACTGACCTGTGCCCTGCTGATAACCAACACAAATACTGTCAATCACTCTACTACACAGATACGCCCAGGAGATATCAGTCACCTGCCGCTAGAGCACACACAGTTCCACCCCTTCTCGGTTCAACTGCCTCACACTTACCCCAACTTCAGGAGTTCAATAAGAACTTTAATGCAGCTTTGAGAGCTCACTGTTCCGACTTGCTTACATGCCCACACCACCAGTCTATAGAAAGTTATCAGCAACTATGGGATGGAGCAAACCATCAAGCACTTAACAATCATTAGTCCTGAAAATGAGTCCACATTATTTGGTTCTCATTGGCTTTGTGTAAAGTTCCCAGCACTAATATGCTAATGTGCAAATCACTAGCTAATGTTAATGTTAACCCCCCACCCTCAAGCCAGCACTAATATGCTAATATGCAAGTCACTAGCTAATGGTAATGTTGACCCCCACCCTCAAGCCTGCTTTGTTATGTGTCCACTGTACACTGACCCTTGCTTCAGGGCCTACTATTAACTCTGCAGATACTAACAGACTAATGCTACCGAATGGGCATTTTGGAATATTTATGAGTTGGGATGTTGTTTTTTTTTTTTTTTTTTTTTTTTTTTTTTTTTTTCTCACCTCAACCCCACCCTGTGAATCCTCTTTAACCTTTAACCCCCATCCCCTCCCCCCGTACTAACTCTGCTTCTACTCTTTCTCTTCCAGTTGATTACCTTTGATGATGAGATGGAAGTGGCTGAGGTTGACTTTTCTTTCTTCCATCCGTTTTGTTGCTTTGGCTTGCGACTATCACCCAGGCGCCCCTGTAGATCTGCTTGTGTTGCTATTGCTGTTGTTGTTTTAGTTGTTGTTGTTTTCCAAACTAGCGGATTTGTCAATTTCCTGCTCTAGTTTGTAGTCGTAGTTGGTGGTGTTGACATTGTTGCTGCAACTTTTTAGTTGAGTTATATTGTGACTTGTGTCTGCCCCCCCCCCCAACTGCAAACTCACTACACACAGTCACACCTCTAGTGATTACTCCTGCTAGCTGCTGTGTGGCATGTGCTTATACCAGTGTGGCAACCTTAACCCCCCTCCCAACACACACACACACACACCACCATCATGCTACGTTCCAGGTCTGGATGCGACATGCTTGTGCTGCCAGGCTCTGCACATGTGATCACGTTTCTCCACTGCAGTGTATATAAAATGGCCAGTTGCCAGTTGCTTCATTCCTGCCCACACTCATAATGATGAATCTGACAATCCACTGCCATTGTGCCACCCACAGGTCTAGCACTTAAAGCAGAATACAGATAGTGCCTGTGATTTTATTTGATTATATTTGTATATTATTATTAGGGCCCGAGCACCGAAGGGCGCAAGGCCCTATTGTTTCTGTAAGGATTATTATTGTTATAGACCCTTTCAACAATAAAAACAAAAACAATGCTTGAACGTTCTATCTGGTTCCCAATCTACTTCCTCTGCATTAAGATAACATATGGAATGTTAAAACGTAAGCCTTGTGGGGCCAACTATTATGCTGATAATGGAACTCTCTTGAAAGGGTCTATAGTCGGGAATATCCTGTCGCACTTTGCCTTTTTTGAGGTGGTTCCCATTGGCGAAAACTCATGATATTTGGCACACTCAACAGGTGCCCGAAAGCTGCCAGGGACCAAGGCTTGGCCCATTGGTACTTGGCCAAGTACCATCACAGAGGCTAGCTAGTGTTTCTTACTGCAGCTTCTTCTACTGTGTAACGTAGTTAGCGTTAGCCTTTTCACAACAGTGACACCTCTGTTCAGGAGAATATTGCAACTAGTGTCGCGACCACCGCGCGCGAGTATAAATGGTTACGGCGCTCCTGTGACGTCACATTGTCGTGCTACCGGTCGGGTGTGGCGAGTATGTTGGACGCTTAAGACGAATATAAGGGGAAGGGGTCATGCCCCCACCAAAGTGGGTAGACTGAAAGGAGTCTTTAGGATAACTAATTGTTGCACTGCATATCACAAAATGTGTGTCATCAATTGATTACTTCAAAGCACATCATTGTACCCCACATACTTGTGGTGTAGCGCCACCTAGCGAATATCATCGCTGTACATCGTCACACCCAACAGGAAGTGATTTCAACGCATAAAAATTGCAAAAACAAATAGCACACACATCAGATATCTGCATTTGGCAAACGCACCACATGTGAGTGCATTGTTGCATTATGAAACGTCATGGGTCGTGGACCACAGGTGCTCGGGCCCGCCATCGCCGCTTGCGGCTATATATATTTTTTACTCTTTTTCGATGCTGGCCTCCAGCCAGGCCATCATCTACTCTACTCTACAGAGTTATTTTCGATGGTGTCGGACTGTTAGGATGTGTGTTAACATCATGAAGGTGGGGTCAAGAGGTCTGCAAAAGAGCATAGTGGGTGTAGTCGCATTTACAAGTCACTGACCACAGGGTCAAGATGTATTGATGAGGTGTTGAAATATTGAAGTTAAGCAATGAACATCATTGTTTCTTTTTCCTGTCCTTTTTTGGTGATTGATTTGAGATCCCATTGCCACCTAATTTACCCTTGGTTTAAACTTGTTATTTTCTCTTAAACGGTTTCTTTGTGTATTTAAATTAGTTATTTTAAAATCTTTAAATTAAAATTAAATCGAATTAGGAACAAACAAAAAAAAAGGTTGGAGAGTTTTGTAAACAAACATCCATCATCTCTTTATGAAGATGGTATTGCACGGCCGCAAAAACCAGTAAAGCAAATAGTGTACATATCTTCAGCTCCAGGAAGTCATTCCCCTGGAGTCCAGCTGGCCTGGGACAGTCCTGCATGGGTTTGGCTGCCTGACGATGGGGCCTCAGTTTGGGTTTGGGGGGCGGGCTGGGGCCGGGGGGGTGGGGGGGGGGGGGGGGGTTGTGTGATCTCTGCCTGGATGTGTAAGCAGCCCACACAGGCTCTGAGCCCCTATTTGGAAAGCAGGTGTGCGTATTAATAGAACACTCATTCCTGCACATCTTCGAGGAAAGAAACATGATCCATTCCCCCTGTGCGTGTGTGTGCATGTGTGTGCTTGTGTGCGTGTGTGTCCGTGCGTGCGTGTGTGTGTTAGTGTGTGTGTGTTTGCGTGTGTGCGTGTGTGTGCATACTGTATGTGTGTGTGTGCGTGTTTGTGGACGCATATGTGCGTGTGTGTGTTTTTCACACATGCCTCTGCGCGTGGCGTGGGCGTCCGGGTCTGTCTGTGTCGACTTTTTTTTGTTAGACGAGGAGGATGTGGTTTCATGTGTGCTCGGCTCGGCACTTCTCAGTGGCGGCAGATGCATTGTGAGCCCCATGGGGTCGGATCAAGGCCACAGGGTTTGAGCCATCTCCCCTTATCAAAGGTTGCACATCGGTCCACTCTACTTCACTTCCTCCAGCAAAGTCAAATAAAGTTTACATTTGCATGTGATGGAAGCTCAAAGCATAGTTCTTTCTGCTTGACCAGTGCAAAATTCTTTTTTAATTTGTGTTTTTAATTATTATTCTATGATGAGGATGATAACTTACTACTATTGTAATTGTGATTGTAATTTATTTCAGCAGATACAATGCACAAAAACATTAACCTTGTACAAAACATGGAAAAATGCATTGTGCCAGGTTGTAGCAAATATTACTCATTTCTGCCCGTAGTCCTGGGCAATTACTACTAAATAATAATAATAATATTTATATATTTATATTGAATCAGAAACTACAGTTTGTTTACAGCAAGCTCATTGGCTGTCGTGTGCTCAATGTCTTGTCTCCACACTGTTCCATCAGTGACAGTTGCGGCTGTGTGTGTTTCTGCCAGGAGCTCTCTGTCTCATATCTGTTTGCCTCCCTCCCTGCCACACACACACACACACACACACACACACACACACACACACACACACACACACACACACACACACACACACACACACACACACACACACACACACACACACACACACACACTCTCCATCTGTGTATCTCTCCTTCTCTGTTTGTACTGACCTAACCTCCCTCTTGGCATGTGAGATCCCAGGGAAAGTTCATTCACATCCCCATACAGAACCCCCTTCCATACACACACACACACACGCTCAAAACACAGCCTAGCCAATCACAATTACTGACTTGACTGACATGCTATCTTCTCAGAGCCTACTCATGCAACGCCTAAAGAATGTGTAAGACATGTCGTGCACAATATACATCCACTCTTCAGCCAGTCTCCCCTGGCCCCCAACCCTTTGGTGTGCCCTGGAGAACACCCCACCAGGACACAGTGTCCCCAGCACACACACACACACTCACACCAGATCCAGTCCCTGTCCATGCACCCCCCCCCCTTTCTCACACACACACACACACCAGATCCAGTCCCTGTCCAAGCATCCCTCTCTCACACACACACACACACACACTTACACCCTCAAGCCTGAAAGCAGAGCCCACACTTCCCCCTTTGCTGAGCGTGCGGCCGTTACATAAGAGTGGAGCAGAGCAGAAGCAAAGCTCCAGGAAAGGCCGATCGTGTGTGTGTGTGTGGACAGGACAGGACAGCTAGAGCCACTCTACATATCGTTGACCACCCCTCCGCTCTGACGCTCGCACTCTGTTTATGTGCACAGGCTTGTGTGTATGGATGTAGGCGAGTTGTTTACAATTGATGAGCTTTGTTGACTTCTGTGCCTATGTTGTTGTTTTTTTGTGTATGAGTGTTTTGTATTGTGTCGCATCATCTCTGTGTGTGTGTGTGTGTGTGTGTGTGTGTGTGTGGTATAGGGATAATGCCCTCTTGTGTGATGTAATAGGCCCCGCTGGTTGAGATAACGTGGCATTAGGTCTGAGGCGCGATGTCCAGCTTATGTAAGGGAGAGGCTGTAACAGGAGCAGTGTGGGGGATCTGCTGCCTGCATCTGCCTGCACAGCCTCATGGCTGCTCCCCTCGCTCACGCTGTTGTTTTCAACAGCCACCAATGAAAAGCTCTGGGCTATCCCTGACAACAGGACTCCCCTGCTTCTCTCTCTCTCTCTCTCTCTCTCTTTCTTTCTTTCTTTCTTTCTTTCTTTCTCTCTCTCTCTCTCTCCCTCTCTCCCCCCCTCTCCTCTCTGGCTGCTCACCTGTTTTTTCACTCTTCCCTCTCCCTCTGCCTCTCTCCGTTTTTCCACCTTCCCTGTTTCTCTCCTCCGCTGTATTCGTCAGTCTGAGCTGTCTGTCCTCGGCTGTCCTCAGCCGCATGGAGATTCCAGCCAGTTAGCCAGTCAGCCCTCACTGCCCCCTTCTCCTCACTTGCAGTACCGCTAGCCTCCAGCAGGGGATGCTGTGTGATTTCCCCAGGCCCTCGTGCAGCAATGTCCCAGTTTTCCTCCTGATCTCTCCCCCCCCCCCCCCCCCCCCCCCGCCTCCCTGCGTGCAGCACGATTCTTGGGCTCCCGCCAGCTCTCAGGCAGCGGTTACATAAGGCACGCCGTTCTTCTTTTTCCTTTTTTTACCTCCCCCCCCCCTCTCTCTTCTCTTCTCTTCTCTTCTCTTCTCTTTTTTTTTCCCTTTTCCCTGGAATTCAGACTCCACTGATGTGTGACCTTCAGCAGTAATTGCCAATAAAAGTGTGGCAGAGCTGTTTACAGAAAGATACTGGCAGCACCTTGTGCCGAAGCAATCGGAGGGGCGTGGGTGCACCCGTGGGACTGTACTCGGGTTCAAGGCGGTTGTGTGTGGGGTGGTTGGGTGGGGAGGGGGGGGTGATGGGTGTAGGGGTGGGGATTTGGTCCTCCTCATCCTACCACAGCTCAACGGAGAGTGGCACCTGTTAACCGTTTCAGCTTTGCCAGCAGCCTCCCTTCTGGGGCTGGAGTCTGATGCAACCGTGCCAGACTCGAGGAAAAGAGGCCATGAAGCTTCCCACATGATCTCTCTCTTGCTCTCTCTCTCTCTCTCCCTCCACCTCTCTCACTCCCTCCCTCCCTCTCTCTTTCTCTGTTGCTCCGACTCGGTCTGTCTATCGCGCCTCCCTCCCGCCCTCTGCTCATCCCTGAGGGGCTTCTAGCGTGGGATGGCGTCAACACCAGGAAGGGAGACGGCATGCAGTGATCTTCCCAATGTCCTCACTAGTAAGGGGGAAGACTTTTGTTGAGGAAATTCATACTACACTGCTCCTACTAGCAGATGTCTGCAAATGACCTTAACCTTGATGTAATAGATCTTGGAATAGATGCATAGCGAGATTGATTGATATGTATCCACACATCCCACACACACATACACATACACACACACACACACGTACACACACACATACAGTATACACACACGCATGTGTGTGTGTGTATGTGTGTGTTTTTATTATTAAGGAAATTGTATTCCCTCCTTGCCGGAAAGCATTGCGATGGGACATATGACTGTGCATCTGAGACACCCATGACAGTAACATACAAATGCATGAACAAGAGTACTGTTATATCTCTGGCTTCAAGTGATGCATGGAATCAGTATCAGCTGATACTCCTTATTCAAAGTGAAACCTTTTGCGATGAGGTCTTTATCACAGATTCCGCCTCTGACAAACACCACATTTTTTTTACCAAGGACGCAGGACGCCCCTGAAGGTGCCTTTGAAATGACTGTGAATCGGAAACTGACATAGGCTTGCACAGTTCTGATGAAGCCAGGCATGAGGAAGTGAAGACAAAAGTGTCTAATTTTGATTGATTTGTTGTGCTAATTTTAAATGCAGGATGTGTGTGTGTTTGTGTGTGTGTGTGTGTGCTGTGCGGTGGAAGATTTTCAGTGTGCACTTTTATTAGGAAGGCTGAAATGGGGAGATTCCTGCCTGGTATCACAATTACTCAGACACAACATGTCGTGCGTCACAGTAATTGGGTTAATTTTAACCCATGGGTTGGGTGCGCACTCCTCCACCAAGCAGCATGGCTGTAGCGCGCTACCGCTGCTTCTGCAAAAGAATAGCAGCGTGCCTCTGATTGTGAGCTTCTGCTGACGCTTCTGCAAGGCCATGTGTGATGGTTATGTGATTATTATCTGATCGGAGTTTCAAAGTGTTTTTATGGTAATTATTCACCACCCCACAGCACACTCTGTGTTGTGTCGAAATCAGTGTCACATTTATTTTTATTTTTTTCCTTTCTTTACTCAACAAACTTTTTGGCGACACCTGTGTTTATACACCTGCATGGATTCGAGTCTGCTTCTGTGTTTTCCACTGTCTTTATTCAGTCATGAATATGCCTCACTAGCAGTCTAGTCTAGTGTAAGGGCTTGGGATTGTGGTTGTGTGAGGACGTTTCACATTCACCTTCACATCAGACGCGTTCCTCCTGTCGATCTCGCAAGATCTACATCTACACCTCACCTACAGTGTACGGCCACTTCCCTTCCACTGTGGTCGATTGTGTGATCTTTGCGTGGGGGGGGGGGGGGGGGCTTTCCACCACCTCATCATCACTTCCAGGGGACTAGTCTTGACCGCCGCTGGCTTCCTTGCAGCATACAAGGTCGGCCCTCTCCCGTCCTTGGTCTGTTGACTGTGTACATATGCATGTTTTGTGGCGCTGTGTAGCTCGTCTTGCTGATTGTTGTTTTTGGGAGGGATGCAATGCAATGCAACCCTCTAGCAGTGCCTGGAAGTAGCGCTCAGGCCAACACCGCCTTGCACTCCCTCATGGCAAATAAGGCAATGTTTGTCGATCTCGCAAACACATGCTCTCTCTTTCTTTTTCTCTCTCTCTTTCTTTCTTTCTTTCTTTCTTTCTTTCTTTCTTTCTTTCTTCGTGGGCTATGGCCTGTGGAGTCACGCGCTTGTATTGTGTGTTTAGGCGCACGACAGGTTTCTCAATCAGCCCTCACTAGGCAAGTTCTCAGGAAAGGTGCAAGGTCTTCGTCCTGAGCAGGTTAGGCTCCTGGTGACTTTATTTTGTGGTGGTGTGTGTTTTGGGGGCGGGGGGACTATGAGTCGCGCCGCTGACTAACCCTCGATCCTTTTTTATCTCCAATCAGCTGGTCCCTCCACCTGAGCCCGAAGTCCCTGCAGAGGTGTGTTCAACACCCATATTTGTGGGGGGTGACCGTCCCCCCACCCCCCCTCCTGCCTGGCAAATATGGGTGGTTGCAGACAGTAGAAATCATTTGTTTCCTTGTTCATGCCGTAGTAGACGCTTTACCATAGTGGATGGCTGTAGGTCATTGCATACCATCTTCCCGTGATCATTCAAAGGGGGGGGGAAATAGTCCAACTTTCACTGTACCTTTTTCTCTCTCTTTTATTTCTCTCTCTCTCTCTCTCTCTCTCTCTTTCAACCCCCCTCATCCCTGCTTTCCCTCCGTGGCTCTGTAATTAAATTGTCAGCTGACCTCGTTTCAGTGGCCCTTCTTCCTTCCTGCCCATACTCATGCCCACATTCATCCAAAGTTTTGCACACAGATGCCGTATTCTGACCTTTATCTCTGTGTGTGTGTGTGTGTGTGTGAGTGTTCCTGGTGTGTTTTGGGATTGTGCAGGGAGTTTAGGGAAGGGGAGGGCGGAGTGACTGAGTGCATTGGAAAGCGGGCTGGGTGTTTTTCCATGACAGATGGGAGCATGGGCTTATACTGTGTCAGTAGTACAGCGCCTCTATTATGTAATGTAGATGAAGCATTTTTCTTTTCTTTTTTCCTTCTGCCCTGAGTTTCCCCCTCTGCCAGGCCCCGTTGTGCGCTTATGTAATTAACATGGTTCCATTCGAGCTGCACAAGCTGGAAAAAAAAAACTGTGTTAGAGAGATATTCTCTCTCTCTCTCTCTCTCTCTCTCTCTCTCTCTCTCTCTCTCTCTCTCTTTTTAAATTCACATTCTTGAATTCTCATGGTGAAAATAAACACGTTTACCAGGCCTGACATTAGTTTTGGTCTTTGTGTTGTTTCATTCATTCTTGCTGTTGTTGGTGTGTAACCTGTGGCCAGTTGTGTGAGAACCGGTGTCTTTTACCTAGCCTTGCACGATTATGTCCTGAGCACCCCCCCTCCCTCCACCCCCACACGGCACGTCCCTCACTAAACTGCATGATGTAATCTGCCCTAGTTCTCTGCATGTCAGGAAAGTGACTAATCTGCACAGTATTAACCCCTTTTTCCCTTATTGTTTTCCAACATTTTGTTTCTTTTCATTTATTTTTTTTTCTATTATTTTTCTGTTATTTTTTTGTTGCATTTTTGTTCCTTTTCAATTAATTTGAATTGTTTGTTTATTATTTCATTATTTCCTTTTTTTTTTATTTCCGCTTTCTGCTTACTCACCTCACTCACAGGAGCTTGACCCAAACCAGCCGCAGAAGCAACTGGAAGATCAGAAGAGGGTAGGTCAACCCTGCTCCAACGAGCGTCCGTCCACAGAGACGTCCACCCCTGCCCCCACCCTCACCCCCCACCCGACCCCCTTCACGCTCTCTCTCTCCTGGCAGTCCCTGCAGCATGAGGCACCAGCTCCTACTAACTGGCCTGCTGCACACGCCTGATAAATACTAAATACTATACCCGGCCTGAGTCACGGGCCGCTGGCAAAGGCCCTGTACGCCGTGCCAAAGGGGGCAAGGCCTGCTTGGACATTTCGGTGTGCCCAAACGTGGATAGTTGATTAGAAGAGAGGGAGGAGGGGAATGAATGGAGAGACATGATGGTGTGAAAGAGTGGGAAGAGAGAGAGGGGTGTGTGTGTGTGTGTGTAAAAATCATGTGGTTTCACCCGTGTGGAGACGGGGGCATGCCTCAGTCCAGAAAGAAGGGTCGGGTTGGCGTGGAATGGAAAGGTCACTCTGGGTTTTCTCAAAGACTTCGTCCCCTCTGCTCCCAACCAGGGTCAAAGTTCAGAGCAGAAAAGCCAACTGACAGTAAACAGGCCAAGAGTCGAGACATTTTTGTGGGTCTGTGGGGGTGGAGGGGGACTATATCCTTTAGACTTTTTATTATACTGTAGTTTCACTCACATGACTCACACATCTTAATGGACTGATATTTAGCAGTATATGTACCTTGGGTGGTCGGAATGGGAGACCAAAATGTAGGGATTTCACAGAATCACGGTTTTGTTTCCTTTGGAGCTGATGAAGAAAAACTTGTCATGTTATTTTTTCTTTATGAAGTCCACCACTTTGACATGACTAGTGAGGTGCCCGTTCAAACATGCCGTTCCTGTAGTAAACCCGTAGCACAATTACATGCCCGAAGGCAGGCCTGCTTTAAAAATAGGATGATAGGAAAGAACATCATTCCATTCAGTATAATGAATACTGAATATTATATTATAGCTGTAGCTGATCAAAATGACATAAGCCTAAAGCTTTCATGTAAGGCTATATACTGTATTTAGCCTACTAAATAACTTAATAATAAAGACAAACCATTTTTTAGAAAGATGCATCATCAAATGAGTTTTGCAACGATGTGATTCAAAAACAGTCTAACAATTTGGGACCTTGCAGCCGGAATTGTCGTTTGTTTATTCAGTCTCAAGTCCAAAGTAGCTTGTGCTATTCAAACTGTCAGTTTATTGTACATAATTGTTATGTTATTTTGAAGATCAGCTGCATACCTGTGTCTGTTTGGCGTGTCCGCTGAATCATTTTATGCAAGCAAACTGCATACAGGGAATCTTTATTGTTGACATCAGACATGATAATCATCCAAACATCTTGTATCTTGACCCTTGATGTGCCCTGATTCAGTGCTGCCAAAACTCCACTTACCCTCTCCGTCTCTGGCCCTACACTGTGCTGTGTGAGAGGGGGAGTGGCTACACTAGAGCGGAGAAACCCAACGTGTGCCAATATATTTAACAACATATTTTGCATTACTTATCCAAACAAACTTGGCACTGCACTTACTCATGCCTGTAGCGTGGCACCTTCCATGTTTGAAATCAATCGGACTAACCAGGGATGTAGTGGAGGCTAAACGCAAGTAAACACAATTTATCCATCTCTGAAATTTCAGAAATAGAGTTTACCCACCTCTTATTAGAGTTTATCCACCTCTCAAAAGAGTTTACTCACTTTTTAACATTCAAAAATGATAATCACACTGTATTATCCAATATTATCCTATATTCCCAATATGTACACTCATCAACACTCTAGGAACCATTTAATAGGCCTACCACTGGTATTGTTATAAACATTTCACAATAACCTCCACCATCATCAAACATGTTCTGAATGCCTTTTTAAAAAATCTGATACCGCATGCACAGTCCACCTTACCGAGATCGCAGAATTCGTAGTTTACCCACCTCTTCAACCACTACATCCCTGGGACTAACGGTCTGACAGATATGCAAATAACACACACAGACAGACAGACGGTCCCGTCACTGTGTCTCTTACAAGCACTGGCATGACACAGAATCCGTCAGAGGAAGATGAACTTGTGTGTGTGTGGGGGGGGGGATTGCATTTGTGTGTGTGTGGATGCTTTTACCTCCTTGGTCTACACACACACACACACACACACACACACACACACACACACACACACACACACATGCCCTGACCGCTCTTCTTCTTCCCGCCAAAGGGTGAAGCGCTGAGGCAGATTCTGGTGAACCGTTACTATGGCAACAACAAGCCAGGGGGCCGCCGCGACAGCCTGACGAGCTTCAGTAATGGGCCGCTCAGCCCCGGAGGACAGGGCAAGGCTCTGACAGGTGTGTGTGTGTGTGTTTTAGTGTGTATCTGTCTGTGTCTGTGTGTCTGGTGAGTACACTTATGCAACAGTTGACTCATCAGAGTTGTTTGAGTGCGTGCCCCCCTTCCCCCTTCTTTTTCTCTGAAGCGAAACGAAAGGCATCGGTGCTGCTTGAAGACGCATGAGCCATCGCGCCCGCTCGTAGCCCCACATAGCCTATCGCAGACCTTGAGTGGGCACGGCCGCTGGAAGCATATGTGCTTAATGCGTGCACAGTCGCACATCGATATCCATCCGTCCTGCCGCCCCCTCCTCTCCTTGCCCATCCGTGTCACCGCTCATTAGATGCAGCGTTTCCCACGTAATAAGACCCAGTTCCGGCGACTTGTGCCGCACGCCACTGTTGCCAGGAGACAGAAAGCCCACTTCTTGGGCGAGTTGCTTAGGGACCCACCTGCAGCTGCCAAGAGAAAAGCAGGAGGACAGGATTACAGCTGCTGTTTCTGGCACTTTTATGCAACTGTCCTCATAGTTGTGCACAAATCATATAAAGTTCAATGAAAAAATATGTCGATCACTAAACCGACGATGGCTAAGAAATCATTCAAGTTTATTGAGATGAATCAAACTGAATGAATCAAACCCCCATTTTAGCAGAATGTGTTACATAATCTGCATTAGATCAATCAGATCAACTGCTACAGTATGTTGTCTTGGCGTCTCCTTCTTCCTTGTTGAGGGTGCTGCACAAACCATCCTAGGGCTTACATTTGCCTTGCATAATTTTATGATCTGTCTTTCTCTTTCTTGTCGCTGGCTTGCCTTTGCACGTGGAGGCGCCGGAGTGGGTTCCAGCGTGAGCCGCGGGGAGATGAGCCTGGCCGAGGTGCAGTGCCATCTGGACAAGGAGGGCGCGTCGGACCTGGTCATCGATCTCATCATGAATGCCACCAGCGACCGCATCTTTCAGGAGAGCATCCTGCTGGCCATCGCCCTGCTGGAGGGAGGCAACACTGTCATCCAGGTACAGGCCCTTGACAGGAGCTCCACTGCCTCCGCAAACGTGGTCACTCATATGCCACCTTTCCCTGGGGTTGGTGTGTACATCGCCGTCCATATTGGGTGGTGGTGGTCTAGTGTTTTATGCTTTATCCGTTCTGTGTGGAATACCTGACATTAGTAGTTCAGTCAACCATTTTGCCACCATTTTGTCCCTGAGCAAGGAACCTAACCCCCAGCTCCCCTGGGCATACTGTCCCTATAGTTAGCTCACTGCATAAGAGCACAAGCTATGTTACAAGTTGACAAGCGTGATTTATTTTTGCGGAAAGTGTGCAGGACTGAGCGGCGGTCATATTTTTTACCGCTTTGCGATACATCTAGTTAATTTATTAATTAATTTATTTTTAAATAATTTATTCTATAATTAAATTATTCCATGCACTTTTACAATCTAATACATTTTTAGAAAACACAGTTGATTGAGGAATTTGGGCAAATGAATATAGTCGGCTGCATGATAGTTAATGGTAGTTATAGTACAGGGCTTAAGCTAGCCTGGTCTGACTACGTTTCTCTTCGTCATACAGTCTGGAACAAAGTAATAATAATCTGTCTCCGTAATGGGCGGATGCTTATTTTGAGGTTTAAAATCATTGGAGTTCCCTTAGCCAATCAGCAACGTTTGGTAATGACGTATGCTGTGCGCCGGAGTTCAGGCTCTTACGCTTACCACTTCCGCTTCAGGCTCTTACGGCTCCTACACACAGTTGCGTTCCGTCAACGCATGCCAGTGGGTGTTCCCGACGGTAGCTATGCAAATGACTTGAAGTATAACCGTAATTTGATTGGTTGGTGCCGTCCGTAGATTGGCTTGATTGGCCGGTGCCATCTGTCGGTGCAGCAACAGCTTAACTTCTCAACGCGAGCGACGGGAGAAACGCGACGCAACGGACCCACAATTCAGTTCGGCAACGGATCACGTGAGCCCATGTAAAGTGAATGGGATGCGTCTCCAGCAACGCGATGCACGCAGCTGTGTGTAGGAGCCGGTACGGTACAGATCCACTTGTACTTCACTTCATTTTGTCTTGTCGCATTCCACTCTAGTCCTATGGGTGACGTCAAGCGACTTTAACGCGCCCGCAAAGCAATCCGGGAAGGCAGCGCTGCATTTGAAATAATGTCGCGCGTCAAAAAGCTGGCCGATGCCCAGCTTTATGCAAATGAATCCGTTGTACGCGAGGCGGCTATCCAATGAAAGCACGAGGTTGTAGGTCCTTTGTACTACCACAACAGTGCCTGTGAAACTTTGGTTCCGCTTACAAGACAAATAATGTTTTAACGATCTCTTCCACGACCACCCAGTAGGCCATAAAACAAACGAAACTAGGATTTGGATTAATATATTGACTGTTGGTGTTTCTGGTGAGGATTGCATTGAGTAGTTTAAATAAAACAGGATTTCGAAATGGCTTGCATAGTTTGTTTAGGCTATTAATGTGTTGTATACTGTTAAGTATATGCCTAAAATTGTGGTCCATTTGTGGAAAAACACCTTAAAATAATGTTTCCAAAATCGTTTCAGTGGTTCATCAACTCGTAACAGGGTGAACGGCACTTCTGCATTCACTTCGCAGCCCTCTATCGGCTATAACCGCACTATGTAAGTTTGCCAGATCGGGTAGCGGATCTATAGTTCGATGGAATGAGACATAAGAAACTACAAATTTGACTTGCATCTGATGTCGCAATACATCGTACTTTTATAAGTCATGCAAAATATTCTACCTTGTCTGTGGACATCATTATTTGCAAAGCCGGTGCTGGATAAACAAATAGCGTGCGTGCGACAGAGGGAAAGTTCTTTGGTGTTGCTTTAAGATACGTTAAAACGAACTGAGTATGAGCTGGTAACTGACATTTTAAACAAAACGTCCACACAGGACTGAACGAGGGCAGGCAGCGCGACCCCATGCGTATGACGTGTCGTACAAGTGGATCGGTACCGTTACGCTTCCCACTTCTGCTCTCAGTAGTAAACAGACCGCTGGCTAGTATGCAGGCTACCTGACCGCCAGGGCAGTCTCTTCGTAGTGGATATCTCTAACTTGCGCCAGCCACAGACCGAGATTTGTATACCAAAAGCGTCACGTCGCCGAGATTATATCAGCTCTTGTCACACGCCAGTTTTCCCTCCTATCTCTTCTCGCCGCTTATCAGACGATTGTTGTTCTACGCAGCCCGGTGACTTCGTCGGAGCTTACTTCGTTCTCCACGGGCTGTTCAGACTACACTCTCGGATAAGTTGGACTGTACTGACGACCTACGTGTTATTTAACCTGGAGCTTGCTCAGTTAAACCAACAGTTGTTCGGCATAAAACAACGCAGCCTGCCTTGAGCCACGCTCGGCGACTGGCTAACGTTACTGTCCACAAGCACGGTAGCCTCGCCTGGAGCCCAGCTCTGCCACAGTCGAGCACAATCACAGCAGCCTTGCCTTGAGCTCCGCTCGGTAACCGGCTAGCTCACGTCAAGACACACCGCCTCGCCTTGAGCCCCGCTCGGTAGGGTAGCTAGTAGCTAACATTCCATTCCTTAAGTAGGCCTATGCTGCATTGATTTTGTTAAGGTAATTTGAGAGTAGGGAGGAGAATAACGAGCAGCAAACGTTTATTTGAAAACATGATAAGTAGTGATGCATGTAGTAGCCTACACTTGTGCGTTTAGGTTTAGCTATCACCATCTGATAAATCAAACTTTTCCCAAAGCCAGTTGGAAGGAGAGTTATAAGACGTCCTTGCCATTTATAAAATTGACAAGACAAGCCTCTTGTTCCTGCTTTAATCGCGTGATGCCCTCGAGAGTTGAGACAACTTCGCGGATAGCTTCTGGCGTCTCTTCCTCCGTCGCCATTGTTGCTATGCTGTTGAACTACAAGCTTCGCTGGACTACAAGCAACTCGGCAGGCAAGTTCCGCGTCATCACTCAACTGTTTGCTGATTGGCGCGGTCGTACGCGAACCGCATACTGTGGATTGGGCCAGACTACGTGCTAGGCTGAAATCATCAAATTTTGGCCGGAAGTACATAGGATGGTAACACCAGGCTAGGCTTAAGCACCTCCCCAAAAACTATTCTGAAGCATTGATGTTTGTTTATGTTTGTTGACAGACAATGTCTGTTCTTCCTTAACAAACACAGAAAACAGGCAGGTCCTGTTTGCTGCATGCTTGCATGCATGTAAGTAGTAGTGCCTTTGCCTTTGCAATCATAATATAAAACCACCAGGCATGCATAAAGCTATTCAGCTTTTCATCACAGGGCCCAATAAAAAATAAAAAATACGTTTCGATATGCATGCATTTGGCTAGATCTGGTCTTGAAAATGTGTGAGATTTTGCTTAGAAGAGACCGGAAGAGCATGTCATCGATGCAGGAGAGAAAGGAGCCTCCGAGGAAAGGGGGAGAGCAAGGAGGAGAGGAAAAGAGAGGAGTGAGGAGGAGAAGAGAGGAGGGAGGAGGAGAGCAAGGAAGAGAGGAGTTAGGAGGAGAGGAGAGAAGGCGACAGAGGGAGCTGCTGAGAGGAGAGCCCACAGACATCCGCTGGCTGGGAGCGATCCAAGTGTGGAGCAGGCTGGGAGAGATCCAAGTGTGGAGCTCGTCATTGTCTGGCCAGAGCCAGCCAAGGGAAGAAGGGGGTTGCCATGACAACGGCACACACTCTGCTAACCTCACAGCAAGGTTGGGAACAGGGGAGGCAAGCTGAACGGGGGAAGAGAGGAGAAGAAGGAGAGGGGGGGGATTGGTTGGTTGACTGCAAAACTGATTGTAGGGCAATTACATTTCCCAGCTTGGCAGGATTTGTGTGTGTGTGTGTGTGTGTGGGTGGGTGGATGCTTGCACAAACAGGCCTGTTGCATAATCGGCTTGTATTTGCATAGCCATTCTACCTGATGATAGCCTGGCTTCCCATAGCCTCTCTCACAAAGACGCTCACATGACCGGCGTTACATAAGCGGCCGGCTGCTGCACGCACAGCGCAGCGCAGCGCAGAAAAACACTGCGGCCCGCCGCTAACTAGGTCATCCTGTGCTCCCTGAAAGGAGGGCAAAGCCGGGAGCAGCGCTAGTCACCCTGCCCCCCCCTCCTCCTCCTCCTCCTCCTCCCCCTCTTTTTTCTCTTCCTAGGTCTTTTTCTACTCCTCCTTTTCCTCCTGCTACTCCTCCTTCTCCCTCTCCCCCACCACTTCTTCTCCTCCTTCGCCTTCTCCTCCTCCTCCTGCACCTCCTTCTCCACCTCCTTCTCCTCCTGCACCTCCTTCTGTCTGCCCACTCCAGAATCCCCTCTACCCCTCTCTACCCAAAGGGCCACACCCTCCTGTGCGCTCAGCCCCGGTGGCTCTGCAAACGTGGGGAGAATCACATGCTCTCTAATGACTTGTGTTTTTCTTGCTTTCTAACCAGCTCCATTAAATGCTCAGTTTTGTAAAAATAATGGGCACATTCAGGGAAAGCGTAAACAACCTGGAGGCGTCATGCAAAGCAGCAGATTTCTGAGAATTTGGTGGCACGGAGGGCGACCGATGACAGTGTGTGTCTGTGTGTGTGTGTGTTTGAGATGAGTAACTCGCGTGGGACCGGGTCTAGACTGCACATTCCCATCCGCTCCCGCAGGTGCTGCAGAGATCAGATGCAGGAGCCGGTGTGTCTGCAGTGTCATCTATGCCAGCGCATGGCCACATGAAAGCAGGCCTGTCTGTGGAGTCTCAGAGAGAGAGAGAGAGAGAAAGAGGGCAGAGGAAGTGATGAGTGGTGTCCCGCGCTTGAAAATTAAAAAAAAAAAAAAAACAGCCACACTTCAGAGGGGAATTACTGCACTGTTTGATTCTGAGTATACTTTCTTTTTCTTGTTGCGGTTCCCCACCATTTTGCTTCCCTTTTCATGGTAAAACAGTAGTTGTTGTTGTTTTTGTTTTTTCACTTTTTTTTTTTGAGAATAGCTGTTGCACCAATCAACTTTCACTCCAACCTACCAAGACCCCAGCACCAGCTGCTCTGCCCCCACCTGGGGAGGGGCTCTCTCTGCTGTCTGTCAGATGTAGGGAGAGGAACGTCAGCCTCAGCCCTGGGCCTTGGCCTGCTCGCAGCTAGCTTGGACACATATAACCTCCTCTCTCCTCTGTTCTCAGTTCTTTTTTCCCTCTCCTCTCTCTCCCTCTCCTCTCCTCTCCTCTCAGTAGAGCGTAATGGTTTCCATGGTGATGGTGAGTCACCGATACTGGGCACCACCGCTGTAGCGGAACACATTAGTGCGCTGGTTAGCGGGGATGGGGAATAAGGACTGACATGTGGGTGGGGGGGGGGGTATTTCTGGCGAGCTCTTCATGCCGTCGGCCCCCTCCCTCGTCGCAGAGCTAAGTGGGCCTCCATGACCTCCAAGACCTTTGCGAGCGCACACTGGTTGCATAATCTCTGCCTGATGTTTTTTCTCTCTCTCACTCTGGCTCTCGCTCCCTCCCTCTGCTCACTCCCTCCCTTCCACTCTCTTCTTCACAGCCCCCCCCCCCCCCCCCCCTCACCCACCCACCCCCACCCCACCCTCTTTCCAGAGGACAAGCGTTCTTTGTTGCCGGGTCACGTATGGCGCTGAGTGAATCAAAAACATATCAGCGGACGCATCACATTTCTCTCATGTTGCATAATGCCTGAGGACCACTGCCCCCTTCTTGCAGGGACACACTGAGGCCCTCTTGTTTTCTGTTCCTGGCAGAGGGGAAAAGCAGGACAAAAAAGGAGAGGGGAAGAAAAAAAAAGGAAAACATGTTAGCCAACCAGGTTGTTTGTTTGTTTGTTTGTTTTTAATCTGGGATTGTAAGCACACCAGAAACAACAATCCCGAAGGAGAGAAGGTATCAAGTGATGGAAGACAGAGAGGGGGGGGGGGGGGGGGTTATAAAGAAAATGTGTTACTGAGTACAAAGAGAAGTGGGCCAGGTCATAGCCCCGGGTTCGTCCAGCCTCCCCACAGGCCTTCTGGGCTATCCTCCTCTCCTCTCCTCTCCTCTCCTCTCCTCTCCTCTCCACACACTCCGGGAGGTTAACACTCCCCACCTTCCCGCGACACCAAACAGCCTCTCCTCCCCTCTAGATGTGGGCCTACCAGCCATTCTAATTAGGTGCTTTCCCATGGCAAAGCCAGGGTGGAAAGTTTTTTTTTTGGTAGAAGGAGAAGCATCCACGTTTTCTCTCTCTCTCCCTCTCGCCAAGTTGGTGAACAGTGTCCCTTTCTTGCCCCCTAGCCTCTCTTCCCTAAATGGCCCCAGTGTGGCGATCCCTTCAGTTTCTCTTCTCGTGTCTGCTGACCGTTTACGGTTTTGTGAAGAGCGAGAGCGAAAACAAGGACGGTCGTGGACGTGGAACGTTTTCTCTCTTTTTTTTTTTTTTTTTTTTTCCTCGACTGCTGCTGGCCCCTCGGAAATAAGTGCAAACAGCAGCTCAGCATCTGTTCCTCGTCCGGCCGCCTCCCTTTCACTTCCACGGCGCTTAAGTCCAGGGTTTTGGGAACGCTCCCCTGAGCTCCCACTGTGACGGGGGCTGCGCTGCGGCTTTGGCCAGTTTCATTTCACGTTGGCCGGAGCAATGCGCACACACACACACACACACACACACACACACTCAGTCAGTCAGTCAGTCTGAGAATGACAGAGGGAGTATTTAGGCGTAGGAAAAATGCAACGGAACGACACGTGTGTTTCCATGGTGAATGAAATGAATGGGGGAGGATGGAGGCTGGGGGGCTTTTTTGAGATTGATATCTGCTGCTGGTGCACCTCTGTGCCTCGCACCCTTTAAAGGCCGGACTCTCTGACGTGGTTGGCCTGAAGGCCAGGGGTCTTCTCCACACTGGCAGAGCAGGCCTCAGCCATCCGTCTGCACTGAAAATGCTCAGTGCCTCACAGCCGTGTGTGTGTGAGCAAACGTGCATGTGTTGTGGAAGCCTGGCTGACCGTTGACTGAAATGGACACCCGTGCTCCTGGCAGTGCGTGGGTCTATGTGTGGGCACAAAGCCTACGAGGACACAGACTGTATCAGGGCCTTGGTGACACTGTGCCACCCAGTCCATTAGCCTGGCTGTCCTCTTCTTCTGCTTAGGGTAGGCCACACACACACACACACTCCACTCACACATCTATAAAATGCTCTTTTTTACACTTTTATAGTGTAAGCTGAGACATCAGGCCAAAACTGGCAGAAATTCTGCTGTGCCGATCATATTGGGCCATGTTATTCTTAGCCACAGGCTAGACAGGCATGGCTAGCATACTGTACATTGCTTTGTTGCTGTCTTAAAGGTCAGTCATCATGCATCACGTCTGCTGCTAGTGCTGTTTGCTGCCGTTGAGCACAGGAAACTGAAAGGTGGTTTATCTGGCACAGAAGGTTGATCCCCAACTCATTTTCAGCCCTTCCGCCACCACCACTGCACACCTACCTGTTCAGCGTCATCGCTGTGGCAAAGGGTGAAGGCATAGTTTCCACCTAATATCATCACAGAGGCCCCATTGCTAATATGTGTGGTGTCTGGGTCTGCGACTTGAAAAATCGAACAAAAAACGGAGTGAGGGGACACTCAAGTCCAGCTATCTGAAGCAGACGCTTAAGAGTCCATTCATCCGCCCAGTACCCCACCTTCCCCAAAGTTGGCCCACACGAAGCCTCGGAGGTTGCTAAGAAAAGTATTAATAGAAGTGTCAGATATGGCAGCTGGGATTACTCCTTCTGCTAGTAGGCCGAGGGGAAGGGGCAGGGCGGGGAAGCACAGGGGGCGTGAACGGAGGTAGCACTCTCCTTTAAGACCTGTTGTGTTTGTGTGTGTGTGTGTGTGTGTGTCTCTGTGTTTATCTCTCTGTAAGTGTAAAGTGTGCACAATTGACATGTTTGTGTAGTGTTTGTCTGTGTGTGTGTATGTGTGTGTCGTTCGGTGAAGCCCCCCCCCCCCCCCCCCCCCCCCCCCCCCCCCCCACCACCACCACCACCCACCCACCCACCCACCATCATCATCATGCAGTTCTCTGATTTCAGAGCTTTCAGGTCACTCTGCACACCTGTCGCTATCCACAGCACCACAGTTAATTATTAGCTTGTGACCTATATAGACCTATACTGCTCAGTGAAAACACCACTGCTCTATGACCGCCACACACAACACAGCACAAGTCATTCACAGAGCACAATGGATGGCCACAGCCCAAACGGATCATGCGTAAAACTAACCCTCTTTAGGTAACCTATGGAAGCCCTGATGGTGTTAATTCCCCGCACATTGTTATTTGTGAATGTACAGTATGTACTGTGAGTGTGTGTGCACGCATGCATGTGTATGCGTGCTTGTGTGCACGACTGCGTGCGCATATATCACTCTGTTGCATAAGGGGTGGGGGCAAGGATACCCTGCTAAGGCCCCCTGAATACCGCACTCTGCCCCCTCCCTTCCTCAGTCACCTTTCAACACACACACTCACACTCACACACACATACATACACACACACACACACACACACACACACACACACACACTCACACACACACACACACACACAACATGTAGGGAAGCAGGTGGCATGTTACTTAACTGGAATGCACACAGTAGCTTTGGCCTCAGATCTGGCACAGACCTGATTTTACAGTTTGCTCACACACACACACACACACACACACACACACACACACACACACACACACACACACACACACACACGCACTCCATGATGTGAAGCTCCCAAATATGCCTGTGTCTGTGTCTGTGTCTGTGTGTGTGTGTGTGTGTGTGTGTGTGTGTGTGTGTCTGTGTGTCTGTGTGTTTAGATGTACAGTTGAGCTGAGCAAATATTTTCAGGCAGTTTCAAAATACCTCTGCTTCTTTTCACAAGGCATTTTTCCTAGCAGTTTGCATTACATTGCAATTCCCCATGTTGCTGACTCTGAAACGAGACCCTTTGCATGCAGTGCCGACGTGGCCACACATTCAGGCCCAAGGTCCTCTAGCGTTGTACTGTAGTAGCTCAACATGTTGGGGTCATGTACACCTCTACCCCACCCCCTCCCAGGAACATGATGTGCTTTTCAAAGTATGGAAAATGTAACCGTGGTCATTAATGCAGGAAATAACCGTGGTCATTTATGCAGGATATAACCGTGGTCATTTATGCAGGAAATCAAAATGGGCACATGAGTTTCATGTTGCAAATGCACTATGCGCAGTAGGTTCATGGACATTGAATGCAGTTCCATAGCTAGCCCTAGTACTTGTTGTGCTGAATGTTGAAATGAAATGGAGAGCGGAGAGAGGGAGTTGGCCCAGAGACCTCGGTAGCAACTGAAGCGTGCACAGCCAGGCCTGTTACATCACCACCACACAAAGATGGAACCAGCAGCCAAGCAGGCAAGCATTAAATCACTCAGTCGTGTGTGGACACATGTACACCAAGGTGCGTGTGTGTGTGTGTGTGTGTGTGTGGATGTGGATGTGTGGGTGTGTGTGTGTGATGTTCTTTCTTCCTTTTGTCCTTTATTCCCACCAAAACGAAAGCAGGACACTAGAAGTGAAGGGCATTCAGCAACACTGCACCCTCCTCCAGCACCTCAGGCCCCCACCCCCTCACACCCCCCACAAGTGAAAAAGGTTCCCGTGGCGACGGGGCTGGGCACAGCTTGGCATGGCATGGCGCTGCGCCACTCTGCGGCCCCCTCACTGATTACAGCAGCAGCTTCAGTGCTCAGCCAGCCGACTGCACCCGCCCGCCCGGCCTCCCGCCTGCCTGCCTCTCTGCCTCTCTGCCTCTCTGCCTGCCTGGCCTCCGTTATAAATAGAGCTTATATAACATCCCCCAGTTGATGCCAGGAGCCAGGATAGCAGCAGGAGAGAGAGAGAGAGAGATGGAGGGAGAGAGACACGGAGGGAGGGAGCGGAGAGAGGGGGGGGCGGGGGGTGTTGGTACAGATTGACCTTTCTGAAGCGAAAGAGCATTCTCTCTCGCCCCACCTGTCTGTGAGGCGTCCACCCTGCCGCACTTCCTGTGAAAGAGGCTGGCAGGTGTCGGGGCTGGCACGATAGTGGCGTCACTGCTCTGGCACTGCGATCGCCGCTCTTGCTCGCTCTCTCGGCAAAAATGTTGGTGCCCATTTCCTGGAAACCAGTACCACTGCCAGTGGCGTGCATTTAGACAGCCCTCTCTAACCCTCGCCCTCTTTCTCCAGTGTGTGTTTTTTGCACACACACACACAGAGCCAGCAGAGTGTATGAGATGGCACTGGAGGTGAGTTCAGCAGCCCTGTGGATTATATTATGTCTGTCCACGCGCCTCTGTGTGTGTGTGTGTGTGTGAGAGAGAGAGAGACATTCATCAACATTATCTGTGTGTCCCGGCTGCCCTTTGAGACGTGCACATGCGCGCCAGACAGTCTAAAGGGCACCTGCTGCCCTCACCTACTTACTGCCGCAGTCCTCGGCTTACATTCCTCACACCCTCTCCAGCTCACTGGACTACGCGCTGGCCTTCGTGCCCTGCGCTGGGCTATCAGACACTGTGGCCTTGGCCGTCTAACTGGGCACCCTTACACTGGGCTATCAGACACGATGGCCTCCGCCGTCTAACTGGGTACCCTTACACTGGGCCATCAGACACAGTGGCTAACTAGCCGGCCCGCGGGCATGCGTGTGGTGTTCACATGGGTCCTGGAGCAAGCTGCTGTTAATCGGCGCTGTAGGATGGACCGGGTCACTGTGCTGAGCAGGGTTCAGGTCCAATCCGGAGGTGGACATCCCACGTTCGAGAAGTCCTGTCAAATCATTTTTCCCGCTGTTTACTATACCAGCTACTGCTAATAAGGACAGTTCTTCTGCTGTTTACTATACCAGCTACTGCTAATAAGGACAGTTCTTCTGCTGTTAACTATACCAGCTACTGCTAATAAGGACAGTTCTTCTGCTGTTAACTATACCAGCTACTGCTAATAAGGACAGTTCTTTCCCTCTGTTAAGTACACTGAAGGAGTGCATGGCAGACTTACTGTCTGAATCCAGGGTTGTCCACCTCTGGGTCCAGTGGCAGTAGAACTGGTGTATGTGTAACTTGTGTATTGATCCTCAGCCCAATCTAACACACACACATAGAGAGAGGCAGATACACACACACACATACGACAGTCTTTTGGCCATCATATGTCGGTCAGGTGTGTGTGTGTGTGTAGAGTCTGACCTAGGGACAGATGAGATCACCCATTTATGGTAACACATAGTCACAAGGTCTGCTGCACATTTTGGGTTAATACGGTTACAGCGCTGCTGCTGCTGCTGTTGTGTTTTCCCGAGTGGCGCTCTCTCTGCTCCGCGTTTGCCCGGCTTATGTAACCGTCCGCCCCTCCAGATTGTAATCTCATTGAATGGTCCTGCTCACCCTGGGACTTATGCTCCTTTAACTCGATTGAAACTTTATTTGTGTTTGTTTGTTTGTTGTCCTTTTCTATGAGCTGTTTTTACTTCCTGGTGAAGGGAAGATTAAAAAGTGGAATTTTAGAGCTGATTAGTCATACCACATAATTTTAATCATACACGTACCATTTTTAAACAAACATATTTTTTGATGCACTCTTTGTATTTATTTTGTGTCTTTAGTAAAGCGACAACAAACAATCAGATGAAAGTAATATAGTGCATATTTCCTGCAGTGTGTGTATATGTGCGTGTGTGTGAAAAAGGGCGTATGTGTTTTCTGCTCTTGAGTGAGAACGGAGCAGAGCCTACAGTGAGTGCAGCT